>NC_140995.1:119597834-119748810 GCF_052327205.1 Somniosus microcephalus
GGCGCTAATTTTTCCGGGGTAGCGCCCTGGCAAAGTTAGCGCCCCAAACAGGGCTATACTGAATTTCTCCCCCATAATGTAGTAGCATCAATGTTTGTTATGATGTAGAACATTTGCCATACAAGCCTTGGTTTATGCCTCAGTCATTTTTGCAATTTTCTTTCAATTCTTAAATAGACTTCTTTTTACACTGCATTATAAATGCCATATATCCGCACATAATTGTATAAAAATCCATGTTCTAAAATTATTTCTTGTCATGCAATAGAGGTTTTTTAAAAATTCGTTCACGGGATGTGGGCATCACTGGCAAGGCCAGTATTTATTGCCCATCCCTAATTGCCCTTGAGAAGGTGGTGCTGAGCCGCCATTTCAGAGGGCAATTAAGAGTCAACCACACTGTTGTGGGTCTGGTGTCACATATAGGCCAGTCTGGGTAAGGATGGCAGATTACCTTCCCTGAAGTACATTAGTGAACTGGATGGGCTTTTACAACAATCTGGTAGTTTCATGGTCACCATTACTGATATTTTTTTTTAAACTTCAGATTAATTTAATTAACTGAATTTAAATTCACAGCTGCCGTGGTGGGATTTGAACTCATGTCTCTGGATCATTAGTCCAGGCGTCTGGATTACTAATCCAGTAACATAATCACTACGCTACCGTACCCTGTCGTGTGGAGAAACTCATATATTTTTGATCTGATTCTGAATGAAGATTAAATAGGCCTCATAACTAGAAATGATCAATGCTCAATACAATTGCTCACAATTATCCTGAAACACATTGGGCTAGAAACTCGCCTCCTTTGCACTTCCCATTCGCGCCTCCGGGGGGCGATAACGGGGCGCTGCCAGCTTTGCGACCGGGTGTGGCGATAGTAAAGGTTTGCGGCGGCAGTTTCCACTAGCGACATGATCTCCTGTGCCCGGAGATCGTGACATCATCCGGCTGCGCAGCGCCCCGATAGCGACCCGATAGCGCCCCGGATCCGAACTTCGGTTCCGCCCCCTGTAGCATCACTGGGCAATAACACCGACAGCTGCAGGAGGTGTTGTTAGGGAGCCCGGCCGCTTGGGGAGTGGTATTTAAAGGTAAGGCCACTTGTGTCAATGAAAAATTTGTTTTCATCCCTTAGGTTGTATTTTCTACTTTTTCCTGTGCTGCGATTGATCAGCCCTGCATTCTGTTGGAGTGCTTGGGGCTGATCGTCACGGATCGTGGCTGCCGTCGGCAACGAGGGACATCGATTTAATGCAGAGCCTGCAGCAATAGCCCTTCCCTTTAAGGGAGGGAAGGAGCCTCCGTTCCCAACAGTGCTGCACTCACACTGGGCAGCGCTGCACCACTACCGCCCCTCTTGCCGAACTTTAGCGCTCCAAGGAAATGGTAATGCTTGATTTAGCACTCTACTTCCTTCCTGGAGCACTAAACCCGAAGTTCACTTCGGATTCACTGGCGTAGCACCCGGCGCAACTTTTTCATGATACACAGGCCTAGAAATTCAGTTAAGGCCCGCCAGCAGGCTAACGCCCAAAAGTTAGCGCTGCGCGCGGAGCCAGTTGCGCCCGCCAGAAATTCACTTTTAGCGCCCCAAGTCGGAACCGGGCGCTGTTGCAGGGTGTGCCCGCCTCCGCTTGGGGCGCTGAAAGTGAATTTCAGCGCTCCAGCTGCCGCTGCGCCACCCGATGCGGTGTGGCAGGCTGGGGTACTGCAGGCCTCCTCCTTCTCTTAAGGAGGAGCTGCCTGCAGCCGTGAGATCGCCGCTGGATTCTGCCGGCAAATGAGCCGGCACCACGGAGAAGTGCCGGGCTCGTGGGAATCAGCCACCAATGCCGCGGGGGGGGGTGGTGTAGGAGGCTGGGGAGGGAGGTGCGGGCAGGCGGCCGCCGAAAAAGCGGCCGGCCGCACCTCCACCTTAAAGCGCCCCAGTAGCGCAGCAATACGGCCCCGTTTTTCCAGCGCTGTTTGCGGCCGCTGCAGAAGAGGCGGCCGCAACTAAATATGGGGTTTGGGCCGGCAGCGGGGCGGAACCGGGGCACTGCGCACACCGATGACATCATCGGTGTCGGCGCAGCGCTACCGGCTACCGCCGCCATTACCGCAGCGCTGAATATCAGCGCACCCTCTTACACTGGCGCAGAAACCCTCTTTGGGCGAAAAGTGGGCGCAAAGCCTACTGAATTTCTAGGCCACAATTTCTCCCCCGTTGATCATAATTAAATGGCTCCAATCAATATATTATATTCTGTATTAACTAGAAGAGAAAGGGGGCAAAAATCCTTAGGGGCTGCTTTCAAAGTTGCTGGGGGTCAGAGGTAGGCCCTTCATTTGTATAGTCTGGATGGGCGCCCACGCCACTAGGAGGGCATTAGGGTGCCCACCGAAGGAGGCCACAAATTGCAGCCAATATATACTGGGCTGTGGAAGAGTGTCAGGGCCCCACCCCTGAAAGCAGCCACTTGTGCCCCTCTAGTCCTCTTTGACAAGGGGACAAAAAAAATAAGGCCTTGTGGAATCCCTGATGTAAGGCCGGGACCTGGTGTACCTGAGTCCTGATCTAATTTGCAGCCCTTCCACTGCACCCACGCTGGAGTTATGGCAGGAGTGCACCAGAAGGGTTGCAGATTTTCAGCCTCAAAATGTATAGTTCTACCTAGAGCAAACCCTACACTGAAGGAATGGTCAATTTAAGACCTTATCCACAAGTGACTCTAAATGTACAGTGCACACTAGAACAAGGTCTTGTCTATAAACCACATGCTTTTAGAAAATATGAAGCAATAAATATTGGTATTATATTTAATAAATAAACCCTACAAATCTCACAAAACAAATTGTCCCAGTTTCTCACTAGGGTTGAGGCTTTAAAAAGCCTCTTTCAAATAGTCGATATAACTTCCTATAGTTATTTTATGTCAATTTCCCACAATATTTTAATGATTTAATTGTGAAATCTCAGGATAATTAGAATGGGTAATTTTGAAACCTCATTATTGTTCATGAACAATGATCAAATTTACTGTGAGAGGAAATTGGACTTGGAGCAGTTTTTGGAATGAGATCACCATCAGAAGGACTGTTTTTAATGAGCAGAATTATAAATTACTAGCTGAAGTGCCCGGCGGTGCCGAGGCTTTTTCGAGGGCATGTTGTTGTTGGAAGAGAGAGAGAGAGAGCGACTGGGGGGGGGAGGGAGGGAGGGGGGAGGGCGGGGGGGGAGGGAGGGCGGGGGCGGGGGGGAAGGGAGGGCGGGGGGGGAGGGAGGGGAGGGCGCGGGGGGGAGGGAGGGGAGGGAGGGCGGGGGGCCCCCCCGAGGGTCGCGGCCCCCCCGAGGTTCGCGGCCCCCCCCCCGAGGGTCGCGGCCCCCCCGTGGGTCGCACCCCCCCGAGGGTCGCGGCCCCCCCCCCGAGGGTCGCGCCCTCCCCCCCGAGGTGAAGACCGCCGATTGCGGCTGTGCGAGACGGCCGGGGGGCCGGTTGCCAGGGTGACACTTGACGCTCAGCAAGCCCCGCCCCCCGGCCGAGCTAGAGAGAGACGCCGTGTCTCAGCTCCTGCTGCGCGCGCACCCTAGCGGCGCTGGGCTGAGGCTCGGCCCTCCAGCCTTCGAGTGGGGCCGGGAGGTGCCTAGCTCGGGCGTGGGTGCGGAGGAGACGCGAGGCTTCTAGGCCTACCTGGAAAAACGGGGAAAGGTAGGAAAGTTAATGAGATTAGATAAGTTAATTACTTTCTAAATCATTTTTTTTTAAAACAATATGTGTTTTAAAAGCAACGTTTTTTTTTAAGACGCAGAAAGCGGGAAAAAGAAAGGAAAAGTTTGGAATCAAGATGGCGGCGACTCACCTCGGTTCAGAACGATAAAGCCCGGCCACACACGCACCGATTGGCCCGGCGGCACACGCCAGCAACCCGGCGTACGATTGGTCGAGCTCGAGGTCACTCTGTTGCTAATGAGCGGATAATGAGATGCTAATGAGCGGAATGTTGAAGGTTTTTGGGATACCGCGGGCGCGATTTTAGCCCGGCCGAAACGTAAATACGCTTAAAACCGTCTCGGAAGCGTAAGCTTTCTTTGGAGGTAATGCGCGCGTAGGTACGCCCTGTAACTTTCGAGCGCATAGCCCGACAGACGCACAGGCGATGACAGACAGAATGACAGAATGACAGAAGTACCGATTTATATATATAGATAGATACTAGCTGAAGTGCCCGGCGGTGCCGAGGCTTTTTCGAGGGCATGTTGTTGTTGGAAGAGAGAGAGAGCGACTGGGGGGAAGAGAGAGAGCGACTGGGGGGAAGAGAGAGAGCGACTGGGGGGAAGAGAGAGAGGGGAGGGGAGGGGGGAGGGGAGGGGGAGGGGGGGAGGGGAGGGGGGGGAAGGGAGGGGGAGGGGAGGGGAGGAGGGGAGGGGGGGAGGGGGAGGAGGGGAGGGGGGGAGGGGGTCGGGGAGGGGGGAGTGGAGGGGGGAGGAGGAGAGAGGAGGGGGAAGAAGGGGCGGGGGAGGGAGGGGAGGAGGGGGGGAGGAGGGAGGAGGAGAGAGGAGGGGGGAGGGGAGGGGAAGGGGGAGAGTCCACGAGCCCCCTGATCCCCGTCCCCCCAAACTCCCGAGCCCCCTGATCCCCACCCCCCGAACTCCAGAGGTTGGCCCCCCCGAGACTCGCACCCCCACCCCCACCCCCGAGGCTCGCCCACCACCCACCCCCACCCCCGAGGCTCGCCCACCACCCACCCACCCCCGAGGCTCGCCCCCCCCACCAACCAAGCACCGAACTCCGGAGGCGCGATCTTTCGAGCACCGGCCTCCCGAGCTGGCTTCAACATTGCGGCTGTGCGAGACGGCCGGAGGGCCCGGTTGCCAGGGTAACCGTGACGCTGACCAAGCCCCGCCCCCCGGCCGAGCCAGAGAGAGAGACGCCGTGTCTCAGCTGCTCCTGCTGCGCGCGCGGCCCCCCCCCGAGGGTCGCGGCCCCCCCCCGAGGGTCGCGGCCCCCCCCCCCCCCCGAGGTGAAGACCGCCGATTGCGGCTGTGCGAGACGGGGGCGGGGCCGGTTGCCAGGGTAACTGTCGACGCTCAGCAAACCCCGCCCCCCAGCCGAGCCAGAGAGAGACGCCTCGTCTCAGCTCCTGCTGCGTGCGCACCCTAGCGGCGCTGGGCTGAGGCTCGGCCCTCCTGCCTTCGAGTGGGGCCGGGAGGTGCCTAGCTCGGGCGTGGGTGCGGAGGAGACGCCGAGGCTTCTAGGCCTACCTGGAAAAACGGGGAAAGGTAGGAAAGTTAATGAGATTAGATAAGTTAATTACTTTCTAAATCATTTTTTTTTAAACAATATGTGTTTTAAAAGCAACGTTTTTTTTTAAAGACGCAGAAAGAGCGGGAAAAAGAAAGGAAAAGTTTGGAATCAAGATGGCGGCGACTCACCTCGGTTCAGAACGATAAAGCCCGGCCACACACGCACCGATTGGCCCGGCGGCACACGCCAGCACCCGGCGTACGATTGGTCGAGCTCGAGGTCACTCTGTTGCTAATGAGCGGATAATGAGATGCTAATGAGCGGAATGTTGAAGGTTTTTGGGATACCGCGGGCGCGATTTTAGCCCGGCCGAACGTAAATACGCTTAAAGCCGTCTCGGAAGCGTAAGCTTTCTTTGGAGGTAATGCGCGCGTAGGTACGCCCTGTAACTTTCGAGCGCATAGCCCGACAGACGCACAGGCGATGACAGACAGAATGACAGAATGACAGAAGTACCGATTTATATATATAGATAGATACTAGCTGAAGTGCCCGGCGGTGCCGAGGCTTTTTCGAGGGCATGTTGTTGTTGGAAGAGAGAGAGAGAGCGACTGGGGGGGAAGAGAGAGAGCGACTGGGGGGAAGAGAGAGAGCGATCTGGGGGGGGAAGAGAGGGAGGGGAGGGGAGGGGAGGGGGGAGGGGAGGGGAGGGGGGAAGGGAGGGGGAGGGGAGGGGAGGGGGGGGAGGGGGAGGAGGGGAGGGGGGGAGGGGGGTCGGGGAGGGGGGAGTGGAGGGGGGAGGAGGAGAGAGGAGGGGGGAAGAAGGGGCGGGGGAGGGATGGGAGGAGGGGGGGGAGGAGGGGGGGAGGAGGGAGGAGGAGAGAGGAGGGGGTGGGGAAGGGGGAGAGTCCACGAGCCCCCTGATCCCCGTCCCCCCAAACTCCCGAGCCCCCTGATCCCCACCCCCCGAACTCCAGAGGTTGGCCCCCCCGAGACTCGCACCCCAACCCCCACCCCCGAGGCTCGCCCACCACCCACCCCCACCCCCGAGGCTCGCCCACCACCCACCCACCCCCGAGGCTCGCCCCCCCCACCAACCAAGCACCGAACTCCGGAGGCGCGATCTTTCGAGCACCGGCCTCCCGAGCTGGCTTCAACATTGCGGCTGTGCGAGAGCACCGGCCTCCCGAGCTGGCTTCAACATTGCGGCTGTGCGAGACGGCCGGAGGGCCCGGTTGCCAGGGTAACCGTGACGCTGACCAAGCCCCGCCCCCCGGCCGAGCCAGAGAGAGAGACGCCGCGTCTCAGCTGCTCCTGCTGCGCGCGCGGCCCCCCCCCCCCCGAGGTGAGACCGCCGATTGCGGCTGTGCGAGACGGGGGCGGGGCCGGTTGCCAGGGTAACTGTCGATGCTCAGCAAACCCCGCCCCCCGGCCGAGCCAGAGAGAGACGCCTCGTCTCAGCTCCTGCTGCGTGCGCACCCTAGCGGCGCTGGGCTGAGGCTCGGCCCTCCAGCCTTCGAGTGGGGCCGGGAGGTGCCTAGCTCGGGCGTGGGTGCGGAGGAGACGCCGAGGCTTCTAGGACTACCTGGAAAAACGGGGAAAGGTAGGAAAATTAACGAGATTAGATAAGTTAATTACTTTCTAAATCATTTTTTAAAAAAACAATATGTGTTTTAAAAGCAACGTTTCTTTTTTTAAGACGCAGAAAGCGGGAAAAAGAAAGGAAAAGTTTGGAATCAAGATGGCGGCGACTCACCTCGGTTCAGAACGATAAGGCCCGGCCACACACGCAACGATTGGCCCGGCGGCACACGCCAGCAACCCGGCGTACGATTGGTCGAGCTCGAGGTCACTCTGTTGCTAATGAGCGGATAATGAGATGCTAATGAGCGGAACGTTGAAGGTTTTTGGGATACCGCGGGCGCGATTTTAGCCTGGCCGAAACGTAAATACGCTTAAAACCGTCTCGGAAGCGTAAGCTTTCTTTGGAGTTAACGCGCGCGTAGGTATGCCCTGTAACTTTCGAGCGCATAGCCCGACAGACGCACAGGCGATGACAGACAGAATGACAGACAGAATGACAGACAGAATGACAGAATGACAGACAGACAGACAGATGTACCGATTTATATATATAGATATATATATAGATGAACAAAAAACAATGTCAGCAGCACTTTAAAATCTGGCTCCAGGATCTGTAGGTTTAACGTTTTGGTTACTGAGTTTATACTTAGGAAGAAGGAAATAAGAAGAAAAGACTTGCATTTATATAGCGCCTTTCACATCCTCAAAATGTCCCATAGCGCTTTACAGCCAATGAAGTACTCCTGAAGTGTAGTGACTGTTGCAACTGAGGGAAACGTGGCAGCCAATCAGCATGCAGCAAGGTCCCACAAATAGCAAAGCAATAATGACCAGATAATCTGTTTTAGTGATGTTGGTTGAGGGATAAATGTTGGCCAGGACACCAGATAGTGCCATGGAACATTTATGCCCACCTGAGAGCAGAACAGATTCTTACTAGCTAGTCCCTTTTAAAAGATCAAACAGTTGCAAGAAACTATCATTATTTATATGCTTTTTTCATTAAAAAAAAATAAGCAATGACTGCTGAAGCATCATTGATGGCACTAGTTTGGAGGAATTCTGAAATTTCACAACATGAAAGAACAAAGGATGCATTTACACTGCCACTGCAAAAGGTTTTCAGCTTTACACCAGCACTAAATTGGCAGTGCCAGGCAATGACTATCTCCAACAAGCGAGAGTCTAACCACCTCCCCATGACATTCAACGGCATTACCATCGCCGAATCCCCCACTATCAACATCCTGGGGGTCACCATTAACCAGAAACTTAACTGGACCAGCCACATAAATACTGTGGCAACAAGAGCAGGTCAGAGGCTAGGTATTCTGCGATGCGTGTCTCACCTCCTGACTCCCCAAAACCTTTCCACCATCTACAAGGCACAAGTAAGGAGTGTGATGGAATACTCTCCACTTGCCTGGATGAGTGCAGCTCCAACAACACTCAAGAAGCTCGACACCATCCAGGACAAAGCAGCCCGCTTGATTGGCACCCCATCCACCACCTTAAACATTCACTCCCTCCACCACCAGCGTACTGTGGCTGCAGTGTGTACCATCTACAAGATGCACTGCAGCAACTCGCCAAGGCTTCTTCGGCAGCACCTCCCAAACCCGCGACCTCTTCCACCTAGAAGGACAAGGGCAGCAGGCGCATGGGAACACCACCACCTCCAAGTTCCCCTCCAAGTCACACACCATCCTGACTTAGAAGTATATTGCCGATCCTTCATCGTCGCTGGGTCAAATCCTGGAACTCCCTCTCTAACAGCACTGTGGGAGTAACTTCACCACACAGACTGCAGCGGTTCAAGAAGTCGGCTCAGTACCACCTTCTCAAGGGCAACTAGGGATGGGCAATAAATGCTGGCATTGCCAGCAACGCCCTGATCACATAAACAAATTTTAAAAAAGTGTAAATCCAGAGTCAGGGCTGGTAGTCTCACGTCACTTTGGTTTGACAACACATCTCTCCCGATTTTCATTTCCATTAAGTTTGTGGAAATTAAAATCAGAAGAGCTGTATAAGGGTTGGCTGAATCGATATTGCCCATTTTACACTGTCAGCCAAAGTCAAAATTACTCCCATGGACTGTAAATCCAATGCAGTGTCAAACCTGGTTTACAAAGTGCTCAGTGGGTTCTTTGGACCCTATGGATATTTTGTAAACCGACTGCCCTTAATTTAAATTTTTAGAGAGGTAGATTCTCCCCTCTATCTAAAAATTGAGAAAGTCTCAAACATGTATCCAGGTGTAGGCAGGACTCTCCTAAACAGACCAGTTAAAGTTCCAGCCAGGCAGGAGCCAAGCAATGTAAATAAGGTCTGACTGTCTGGAACCCAAAGCACAGCTACTAATCCCAGATCAGCGTAAATACACATCCTAAATTAACATCCGTGAATATATCAGTCATTAACTCAAAATGTGCCACTTCAACTCCGTATTCCAATTCATCTCTCTGGCACTGCTGGCCTCACTAACTGCTCAAAGCCAAGTTCTTTGATGGTGCCATTAGTCTTAAAACATAGAATCAGAAAAAAATGAAAAATTATTCATAAGTTCTTGTAACTGTTTTAATATTTAAAAAGGGTCCTGGTAGTGAAATTCTCACTTCATTGGCATTTTCATGAATACACCAAGTCCCTTTGTGGTTTCAAAATCAGTCATTAAACAGATATTAGACATTAAACAGTAATTTCCCCCAGTTTTTTTTTAGCTTGTATAGTATTGCAGATATTTACATTTTTCTTTTCCGGGTTGTTAGTTTAGAATGCATCCAATGATTATAATCATGGAGCTAAGAATGAGAAGCACAAGATTTATGTCAGAGCAGTTTATAAACAATAATGTGCACATTCCAAGGTTCGATCTCCTCTAGGTTAACTTCAAATAACTTCAAGATCAAACATGCTGAAAGCACATTTACTTAATCCTTAGATTTTTAAACCAACTTTGAGTGAGGTGTGGGTCAAGCTTTACCAAATGAGTCCAGGTTACATTATTCTAGAAAATTCTACTGTGGTGCACTGTGCTGCTAGAAAAAAGATAAAGAAGTAGTGGCCCTGAAATTGCAGTGTGTATGATGGCGCCGTCATATTCCCTTTGAAATCCACCGCATGTTTGGGATTTCTGCATACACTTGCACATGCGCGAATTCCAGAACTTGCGGCCAGTCAACCTACGCGGGCCACGAAAAAGCAATCGCTGGCGCAGAGTTCCGCCGACTGGCCAGAAATTGCGCACGTAAGTGTTACAGTTGATGCAAACAGGCACAGGGCCTGTTTGCATCAGTGTAAGGGGATATCTAAGCCATTCATTAAACATTTTCATATCGTAAATTATGCACATACGCTGTATAAAATGAGTTGATGCAAATATTGGCCCGGATTACAGTTTTAATGATGTCTAAAATTATCAAAAAATGAAACTTTTAGTGAGGTTGGTGGAATGAAGGTTATTTTGAATAAAATTCCAATTCTGTAAATAGTAATTAGATTAGATTTCGGGATTCCATTACATCTCATTCGGGGATTTCCTTCGTAAATGATTGAAATGGAATTCTTGTTTGTCATTGGAGGACCTGGCCCACGTGATCCCAGGTATGCTTCCGCACTGCATGCATCCCTGGGATCCGTGAGCCATTATGCTGCCCTCCGCCTCGAAGTCTGAGAGTGCAAGTTTTTGCAGCCTCGCCACCAGCAGGTAGATTACGTAATTCTTTTGCGGGTCGAAGGCGTATTTCGGAGCTACGCCTCCAACCGCAACTTCTAGCCCATTCTTTTGAAAGTGGTGCACAAATAATTATAAATAGGTGAGTGAAAACTGAATGACTTTAGCCCTAAGAAGTCTCTTTGTGGGGTAGAATTTCTGCTAGGCTGTGCTGGCTGGTTTTTCCAGCATCATTCGCCCAAAATCGGCCAAACCAGCGCCAAAGTTTGAGGCATTATAAGCGCTAGTCATGTTCAACGCAAATCGGGTTTCTGTGATCTTTTGCACTCTTTTAAAAGATATTGCGCTAGAAGCCGGCCCCGCCCACAAAACTGGCCACACTCCAGATCGAATTAATCATCATGGCAAGTTTCCACTAATTACGCCCGTTTGCAGCCCTTCGAAGAGGCTCTTAAAATTAAGCTTTTTTTTTAGGGGCAAATGGCACCAATAGGCACATTTTAAAAGATTTTAAATATAAAAAAATATTTAATTTACTAAGAAACTGACTAGTGTATACCAATGAAACTAATACATGGTTCTGTATAGTTTTCTGAAGTCATTTTCAGTTATTTAAATCGTGCTACTCACAGGTGGTGGACTAGCCACTTATTAAAAATGCTTATTTTTTGTGATAAACCCATTTTCAGCTGTATTAATAAAACTGCAACCAGGTTACCACTCTTAAATACATCAAGGGATATTCTATAATGCAAGGGGAAAAAAAAACATTACGTTCTAAAACGCTGCCCGATTGTGCTGGTTCGTGGAAGATGGTACGTTTGTCTTTATGCAAATGAGATTGAGCGGAAATTTGAACTATAACCTCACTTTGGAAAACTAGCGCAATTTTGAACGCAATTTGCACCTGGATCACTGATTGCACCCAAAGGGGAAGCTCTACCCCAAGATTTTGCTTTGGAAGCTGCAGCAGCTCATTGGGCGGATTGTGATGATGCTTACTGTCTAGCCCCAATGAGATTATAATAAGTAACAGGAGAAGCAGCATCTCTGTCACCATCATTACTGTCATAGTTTACACTGTCCTGTTCCTTGGTCCATTCCAAAGATTGCCAGAATGCAATCTTTAAACAACTGCATTGTTCAATTGACTTTCGGAGTGCTCCAAATGCTATTGGTTAGTTTTGGTTGTGAATGAGGTGCTCCTTTAATCATAAAGCTGGTAGAGGGAAAGGGGGAAGTGGCACTGCCTCATTTCCCAAAGTAATGATCTGCACAGAAATGTAGTAAACTGACTCCAAACACTTGAAGATGTGACTCATATCTACAGTGAAGTCGGAATCTATCATAATTCAAAATATTAATTGGGTTTCTTGCTTATGTAGCCTGCACTTATCATCTGTGTTCCACATAGAATTGTACCAAGGATACGGGACTTCAGTTATGTGGAGAGACTAGAGAAGCTGGGATTGTTCGCCTTGGAGCAGAGAAGGTTAAGGGGAGATTTGATAGAGGTGTTCAAAATCATAAATGGTTTTGATAGAGTAAATAAAGAGAAACTGTTTCCAGTGGTAAAAGAGTCGATAACCAGAGGACACAGATTTAAGGTGATTGGCAAAAGAACCAGAGGCAACATGAGGAAAAAAAATTACGCAGTGAGTTGTTGTGATCTGGAATGCACTGCCTGAAAGGGTGGTGGAAGCAGACTTAATAGTAACTTTCAAAAGGGAATTGGATAAATATTAGAAGGGGAAAAATTTGCAGGGCTACGGGGAAAGAGCAAGGGTGTGGGACTAATTGGATAGCTCTTTCAAAAAGCCGGCACAAGCACGTTGGGCCAAATGGACTCCTACTGTGCTGTATCAGAGGAGGAGCAGGAGGAGGTCAGAGCGCCAGTGTATCGACCAGCGGCAGCGGCAGCACGCGAGCACATGGCTGCCCGGGATGCAAGGAATGATCTTATCCTGGCCAGATTTGCATAGGCTGCCCAAGTTGGCACATGTCCTTGGCTCCATCCTAAACATCATTGACAATGGACATGACTCTCTGGCCTCCTTTCATTCAGGCCACCAACCTGACAATGCAAGTGTGGCGGTGTCCGCAATGTGGAGCTGCCTAAAGCGAAAGAACAGATGGCATAACGCCAACATTTTGGCTTCAAATCATTTTAATGCTTTCCAACAGGGATGACATTTCATTAATACACATAAACATTCTCCCAATCTGCACACAGATCTGAAGGTTATATCCCTTGCCAGCTGTACCCAACAGAGGTTTCTTTGGCCTCTTCCTACCAGATGAGTGGAAGAGCACCTCCATGCTAGCTGTCACCCACTCAAACAACATTTGCAGCGCCTCAGCCGAGAGCCTCGGGGAGGCCCTTGCCTTGGAATTGGACATAGTGGTTTCTCAAAATATGTTGCAGGTGGTGCAGCATAGGCAGAAATGCTGTGGAATGAGCCAAGGGAGCAAGAAGCCATAAAATCAGACTGGAAAAGTGCTGTCAACAGAGGCAAGTTTCAGTCCAAAACACTAATTGACCAAGGGCATCCCACACCTCTGAAATCAAGTGGCCAATCATGGGAAAATGTTAATTTTTTGAAAACTATTAGTGGAGGCGGGTTTCAAATCCACCCAAACTGAAATCCGCCTCCATCTCGCCTCCAGTGGGAAAATCGCCCCCCTCAGAAAAAAAAGCTAAATCACCCAAGTAACTCCCCTTGTGACTATAGGTGCTTAATCTTTCTCTTACGTGTTTTTCTACATGGTGCCTCCCCTGTGGCTTCAGCAGATGTAGAGGCACATTGCTGGCTAGGATGCTGCGCCTGCTTAGATGCCTTTGGCAGGCGTCCTCTGGGTTTCGGAGCCTGGGAGGGCTCTTCAACAGTCTGCTCTTCCTGCGGCTGTGCAGGGGCTGAAACAGCCATCTCAGTTGTCTCTGCAAAGTGGGTCTCTGACCGAGTGCTCCGCAGTGGCATGGTCGTGTGAGAGCTTTGAGCGCAGCCCACACTTCCTTCTGGCCTGCCAACAACATCCCTCTCATGGGTCGGCTGCACCTCAGTGCTGGCAAGTGGCTGCACTTCAGGGGTACCATGAGTACCCGTATCTGCACTGGCAGTCCTCATCAAAAGGACGTCCGTGATGCTCTGGTCTCTCTGCTCAGTAGCTGCCCATCGCTCCTCCAGAGATGACATTCTATTTTGAACAGTCACCATGTTTTCCTGACTCTGGCGACTTATTTCCTCCATGGCCGTAGCCATCTTTTCCATTGAGGTAGCCAGCCTTTCCACGCAGGTTGCCATCCTATCCATGGTGGTGCGTTCATGCACCATTGCCTCCACTACAGAAGTCCTGATGTTACAGATGGACTCCTCCATTCTCTCCACACTCGCACTAACCCTGGAGGCAAACCCTTCCAGAGACACCTGCACTTGTTCCTGTATTTCATGAACTGAATGGCCCCAGAGGCACAGCGTCTGCATGCAGCTCAGCAGAGCTAGGAGAGTCCTGCGACCTCTGCCGAGGACTCTCCACGGCTGTCGCTGTCTCCACCATCTGCTGATGCTCATTTGTGCGCTGTGATAGACCAGGTGGCAACACTACTCTAACTTGTGATGGCCCCACCGAGGTGTGTGTTGCTGCTCTGGTGCTGGGTGTGCTGAGTCCTGGTGACGCTGCTCCCTCAGAGGCTTCAGGTTCCTCTGAGGAGTTGTCCGGCTCTTCGTCCTGGATCATGGGGAGGGGGGCACTCGATGGTCCTGTGGGAGGGTAAAGGCATGATTTAGACATCTGATATTGATGTAGCTGACACACCCTTTTGAGCAGATGATACAACGCGATTCTCTATGAACATCATATACCATAGCTTTCTGCGAGGGATGAAACTCTATTATGTCACCAGCTTCCTCTCGTGTGCCCATCTCTCCATCGCCCACTTCCAGGTCCTCGCCACCACCAACAATCTCATTTGCAGCCTCCTCAGCACTGGTCAATGTGGCTAGGGTAGGTGTTCCTCCTCCAGACTCTCTCCCTCTTATTGTTGGCTATCTTTTCCTGCAAGGAGGGACACAAGCGATGTTTCAGCCACAGTGATGGAGTGAGGGTTAATAATCCCTACCATAGAAGCTTTGAGGGAGACAAAGATGGGGTAAGGTGCCAAGGGGAAGCTAGCTCCCTGTGCGTTGTTAGTTGTTGTCACTGCATGTTACTGAGAGCGAGTCTAAGGGGTGCATAAGCAGGATGCTGAAGTGATTCAGTGCAGAGACAGAGATGAATAGGTAAGGGTGCAAGGGAAGATAGGGTAAGGCGGGATGTGAAGGAGGAGGCTTACAACGCAGAGTGCTGGTGATGAGAAGAGAAGGGAAGCAGATTGAAGGCAAGTGTGATGGGATACTCACTTTTGATGTTCGCACAAGATCATTAAACCTTTTTCAGCACTGGATCCATGACTGTGCATAAATGGACCTTGCGCTCGCCTCCTCAGCAATGCGCAGCCAGGCTGCCTTGGTTTGCTGAGGAGGCTTCTTCTGGCCATCAGGAGAGAAGAGAATCTCCCTGCGCCTCTGACAGCAACCACAAGAACATGGAGGGACTCATTATTAAAACGAGGAGCTGCCTTGCCTCTGGAAGAAGTCATTGCGTCTAAATCAATATCAATAAGTCCAGGAATCCACAAGAGAAAGGCTTAGGCTGAATGGCAGCTTTAAAAGCAGTAGCTATGATGGTGTAATCAGAGGCGGCCAGCCGACCCGATCGCATTCATTGGACTGACCAGCGTGCCCCATTGAAATCAACAAGCTCATTGAATCAAAATCGGACATCAGCAGCTGATCCCGCCGGAAGTGGCTCCGGAACCTGCCCACCACGCAACCCGACTCCAACCCGCCTCGGGAATTAAAATCGAGCCCTAGGTGTCTGTCACTGTTTCACAAAAAAAATCACCTTTTTTTCATTGTGATTGGAGATTGTCAGCATCGATCAATTGAGAGAGTTGGAGAGCAGGACTAGAGTCTGTCAGAACCAACCAATTCAGTTGGTAGGTAGGACTGAGGACTGTTAGATGAGCTGAATGCTTCAGACAGTTGC
Organism: Somniosus microcephalus; assembly: GCF_052327205.1. Taxonomy (NCBI): domain Eukaryota; kingdom Metazoa; phylum Chordata; class Chondrichthyes; order Squaliformes; family Somniosidae; genus Somniosus; species Somniosus microcephalus. The sequence continues at coordinate 119,613,414 of NC_140995.1, forward strand.
AGATGCTGATGCGTTTATTCAGTGCATGTCCCCAAAGAGGTGGTATATAATAAACAGCTGACCAATTGGTGCCATTAAAATTTTTTATTTTCCTCAAAGGAACTTTCTGAGGCATACCATTATGTGAAGGTTTATTTTCATCAATACTGTTTGCAGCTTTTTTTTCAAGATAAAGAGGCTGTTCCCTGTTTTTGTTTGAGAATTTCTGTCAGTGGACTCGCAAATGTTATTAATGTCTTCTTGTAAGTTGTTGCAGTCCTCCTCAGGATTGACTATTCCACCACCCCGCCCCCCGCGCCCCCCAATTTGGTGTCATCGGCAAGTTTAGGAATTGTGGGGGCGTTTTTCCCAATGGAGGTGGGTTGCAGTTTGGGTGGGTTCCAAACCCGCCTGCACTGAGAGATGGGAAAAAATTGCGATTTTCTCCTAATTGACCAGTTGATTTCAGAGGTGTGGGTTCCCCTGGGCCAATTAGTGTTTTGCGACTGAAAATCGCCTCTGCTGACATCACTTATCCAGCTTCATTTAAGGGCTGCTTGCAGCCTTGGCTCATTCCATTGGTTTTTGCTCGATGGTGCACCACCTCCAAACTTTAATCTCCTTGAAGAATGGCCAGCTCCAAGGCAAGGGCCTCCCCGATGTTCTCGGATGAGGCGCTGGGAATGGTGGTTGAGGGGGCAAGAGCCAGCAGGGATGTGCTCTTCTCCTCATCTGGGAGGAAGAGGCCTCCCAAAGAAACCAAGGCTGTGTGGGTCCAGCTGGCATGGGACATCACCTCCAGATCACTGTGCAGCAGAACATGGCTGCAGTGACGTAAAAGGTTCAATGACCTTGTAAGATCAGGCAAAGTGAGTATACCATCAGCTTGACCCTCCTTCTGCTCCCGTTCTCCTCTCATCACCTGCACTCTGCATTGTTAACCTCCTCCTCCACATCCCACTTTACCCTTACAACCCTTGCACCCTTCACCATCCCTCTCACTCTATGAACCCAATCACTTGACTATTCGACTATGCTGCCCTCACACTCCCTTTCAATGTTATGCAATGACAATGACTAACAACGCACAGGGAGGGCCCTTGGACATGGAACCTCACTCCATCTTTGTCTCCTTCTAAGCATCTATGCTCTGGACTCTCTACACTCACTCCATCATTCTCACTCCAACTCCACTTGTCTCCCTCACTGCAGGAAAAGAGAGCCCACAATAGAAGGGAAAGGGCGAAGACAGGAGGAGGGCCACCTTCCCTAGCCATTCTCACCCAGGCTGAAGAGGCGGCCCTGGACATCGCCAGCACAGAGGTGGAGGTGGAAGTGGGGGACGGACAGACGGGCGAGGCAGAGCAAGCTGGTGACAGAATAGTTTTACCTCTCTCTCATTTACACTGCTTGAGTGACTGAAATGGCTGCTGGTGTACATTATTAGAATGCCACTTGAGCATCTGCACTATTGCATGTGCATGCCAGACTTCCGTCAAATGTCTAACCCATGCTTTTACCCCCCCACAGGACCATCCACAGAGCCCCACCCCCACTGTCGATGAGGAAGAAGCTGAGCAGCAAGACTCCTCAGGGAATCCTGCAACCTCAGAGGTCGCAGCGTCAGCAGATATAAGCACAACCAGCACCAGCGCAGATACGCACACTCGGTGGGACCTTCGGGACATAGAGTAGTGTTGTCACCGTGTGTATCACATCTCACAGGTGAGCATCAGCAGATGGTGGAGACAGGGCCAGCAGTGGAGTGTCCTCGGGGAAGGTCGCAGGACTCTCCTAGCATTGCTCCGCTGCATGTGGTCCCTGTGCCTCTGGGTCCATCCAGAAGGAGAGCGATGCTCGAACTCCAGGAGCAGGAGCAGGAGTCTCTGACAGGTCCTGTCTCCAGGGTCACTGCGAGTGTGGAGAGGATGGAGGAGTCCAACTCTAACCTGAGCAGTGCCATTGGGGAGGCAATGGCGCATTAACGCACCACCACAGAAAGGATGGCAACTTCCGTGGAAAGGCTGGCTACAGCCATGGAGGAAATAAGTCGCCAGAGTCAGGATAACATGATAATTGTTCGGAATAGACTGACATCTCTGGAGGAGCAATGGGCAGCTATTGAACAGAGAAACCAGAGCTTCATGGAAGTCCTTTTGAGTAGGACTGCCAGTGCAGATACGGGTCCCCATGGCCCCCCTGATGTGCAGCAAGATGCTCTCAAGCTACTTGCAAGCGCTGAGGTGGAGCTGACCCATTAGAGGGAAGTTGGTGGCAGAGAACAAGGAAGTGGGGGCTCCTCTCCAAGCGCTCACACTTCCATGCCACTGCGTAGCCCTTGGTCAGAGCCCCACCAGAGTCCGTACCCAACTGAGATGGGTGTCTCAGCCCCTGCACTGCCGCAGGAGGAGCAGACATTTGGTGAGCCCTCACAGGCTCGTAAACCCAGAGGATGCCCGCCAAAGTGTCAAAGCAGGAGCAGCATGAAAGTGAGCAAGGGGCCTCCACTTCTGCTGCAGCCACAGGAGGAGCTCCACGTAGGAGCACGCATAAGAGAAATATAAAGCATCATTAGTCACAGGGGTAGCCACTTGGGTGATTGTTTATGTTTATTGACGAAATGCCATCCCTGTTTGAAAGTATAAAAATGATTTGATGGCAAACTGTTGGCGTGATGGCATCTGTTATTTCGCCTTAGGCAGCTACACATTGCGGGCTCCGCGACACTTGCGTGGTCGAGTTGGTGGCCAGAGTGAAAGGAGGCCAGAGAGTCATGTCCATTTTCTATCATGTGTTAAGATGGAGCCAAGGACATGTGCCAAAATGGGCAACCTATGCAAATCTGGCCAGGATAAATGCATCCCTTGCATCACGGGCAGCCATGTGCTCATGTGCTGCCACTGCTGCTGGTCGATAGGCCGGTGCTCGGTCCACCTCCTGCTCCTCCTCTTCTTCCTCATCCTCATCCTCATCTGAGGAGGCTATGAACTTTGCCACTTGCTCATCAGGAAGTTGCAGGCCGCGATGCTGTGCCATGTTGTGCAGTGCACAGCAGACCACGATCATTCTGGAGACCCTGGCTGCTGAATACTGCAGGGCTCCACCTGATCTGTCAAGGTGTCAGAATCGCATCTTCAGCAGGCCAATGGTTTGCTCGATGATGGACCTGGTCGAAATGTGGCTGGCATTCTAGCACTCTTCAGTCTCGTTAGCTGGCCTCCTGATCGGCGTCATTAGCCACTTCTTCTGGGGGTAGCCCTTGTCACCAAGGAGCCATCCGTTAAGTTGGTTTGGTGGATTGAAGAGCGGAGGAACACTAGAGTTCTGCAGGCTGAACGAGTCATGGCAACCACCACAGAACTTGGCGCAAACATGCAAAATCTCCTTCTTGTGGTTACACACCAGCTCTATGTTGAGGGAATGGAAGCCCTTGCGGTTGACTAAGATAGCTGGGTTGTGATGGGATGCCCTAAGGGCCACATGTATGCAGTCTATGACACTCTGCACCATTGGCAAGCCTGCCATATTTGCAAAGCCAACTGAATGCGCGGTTATACTTGCTTGATCCCTTGAGAAGTGGATGTAATTGTGGGCCTTTGCGAAAAGGGCATCGGTAACCTGCGTGATGCAACTGTGGGCGGCCGACTGGGAGATGCTGCTGATGGTCCCTGGAAGGAGCCGGAGGCAAAAAAGTTGAGTGTGGTGGTGACTTTGACAGCCACTGGTAAGGGGTGTCTACCCACTCCTCTGGGCTCCAGGTGTTGGTGCAGCAGTGTGCAGATGTCTCGGACAACCTCTCGCGTAAGTCTCGGCCTCCTTTGGCACTGCTGCTCAGTCATGTTGAGGTAGCTCATCCTCTGTCTGTAAACCCTGAGAGGGGGATATCTCCTGCGGCGACGTGCTTCCATGCGCTGACGCCTTCTGCCCTTTTCAGCATCAGGTGGCTGAGCAGGAGGTTGGTGCTCCGGCTGCTGTTGCTGCTGAGCTGCCTGGTTCTGCTGCTGCCGTGGCTGCTCCTCATCCGAATCTTAGCTCCATGGTGAAAGGAAATGAATGGTTCCCATGCTGCTGGCAGATACCTCCGTTAGGGAAGCACATAGTTCAAGTGGGGAGAGGGTCTTCCAAGGAGGTCCCACAGTTGAGAAATAGAAGCTGCAGCACCTCCGACTTCAGTAGGCCTGCTAAAAGTGCGGAAAGACCTGTGAAACAAAAGTTCTGCCACCTGCAACTGATCCCTGATGAAAGCTTCGTTTTAATGGCGGCGCTGCAGCTGTGAGGAGGCCACCCACTTGTCAACCCGCCAGGATTAGCTGGCGTGGTTTAGGAAGGTCGTGGAACACACTGAGCATGTGGTAAAATAACGAGGGCCTGTCAAAATAGGATTATAGAGGCCTTTAACTATTATTTAAGAGTCTTAACTACCTCTCTCGACTGATGGAGGCTGGACCAAATCGCACCCATGAAAACCACCTCTTGCAAAATTGCGCGGAGGCGGTTTGGAGGCGGGTTCCAAACCCGCCCTCAGTTTTTGCCATTTTGCCAACTGTCCCACCTCCAAACCCGCCTCCTCGGGGATGGGAAAATCACCTGGGCTGTGTCGATCCGGGCCTCTGACAGGATTTTACGATGATTGGGCTTGTTAAGCCCACCCTGCGAGGTTCCCGGCTAAGTAAAAAGAAGCAGGTCTGATGACGTCATCTGATGACGCGTCTTCAGCCGGTTTCCTTATAGGGGCCATGTCCACATTCATTTTGACAGTCGTGCTGTCAGTGTTATGCAGCATTGAGGTGCTGCAAACACTGACAAGCACTGCACAGAGGTGCACGGCTGCACCCAGGCCCACCCATTACTCCCTCCATATGCTTATGGAGGGAGTCAGAGCAGGCAGGGAGGTCCTCTTCCCATCCCATGGGCGGAAGACACCTCCCCAGGAGACCAACGCAGCCTGGTTGAACATTGCACAGGAGGGCACAAGCAGAGTTGTCGTCAGGAGGACCAGGCTGCAGTGGCGCAAACCTTTCAATGATCTCAGTAGATCATGAAACTTTAATACAAAGCCACACTCAACCTCATCCTGCTGTGCCTATCATCACATCCCCATCACTCTGCTTTCCCTACCCTAGTCCTGCACATCCTTACTCACACTAACTTACCTTGCACCTTCACCCATCCCTCTCTATCTACATTATCACTTCCCCATCTCACTAGCCACCCCTCACACTCACCCTCATCCTTGTCCTGTCATACCAACTAACACACAAGGGTAGGCACTTGGGTGTTATTGCCAATGTTCATGTAAAGTTTCTGTTAATGTGTTGTCAAACATTGAAATCTTTATTTTGCTTTGCCTTCTTGGACAGATCTGTGTGCACCTTTGGAAGTGGCTTAGTGAGTTGCAGTGAATGGTGAGAAATAACGGTACCCCCCGCAAAGGTGATGAGTGTGAAAGGAATGACTTGGGCATTGTAGGGATGCTTTATGGTGTTGGTGTGGAATGGTGCTAATCTGGCGCATCATGTGGCAGCCAGGGTGTAAAGCATCAAGTGAATTAAATAGTGAGGCCATCCCTGGCCTCCCGGGCAGCAATGTGGTCGAGTGCTGATGCCCTATGTCCTGTGCAGCATCAGGTGATTGCAGAGAGTGCTGGTGCTGTTGTTGGTGCTGCTGGTGTGCCTGGTGATGTTGGTGTTGGGGCTGATCGTGATGGGATTCTGAGGACTGATGCTGATGGAATAGATAACAGCTGAAGTTGCGATGACAGAAGCAATCTGTTAGTGGTGAGAGAGGTTGCTCCAAGGAGGTGACACTGGCTAGAGAGTTTGCGCCAAACACTTCAAACCTCCATAAAGCTGAAAAGTGTATTCCAAATCCTGAATGCTCCAGCCTCTAAAATTGGAAATTGAACAGCTGTGAAATGGTAGCTTTTATACCACTTTTGCAGCTGTCAACTATTCACAGCAATGGAGAGTCATTGAGGACCTGACACACTTACCTGACGTGATCCCTGAGCGCTGGGAACTTCGTAAAAAACATGGAAAAATCATTAGGACCTGGTAAAATGCTGCTTAAATACCTTTAAGCAGCTTCTTAAGTATCTCCATTGCCTGACCCGCCGCTTAGTCTACAAACCGCAGGCAGAGCCGACACTTGGGAAATTAACAAGGAGGCGGGTTCAGAGCGGAATTCCACCCCGCTTTCAATCACTGCCATTTTGACAGCGGACCCGCCTCCAAACTCACACTCGCAGCACCGGTAAGATTCGTGCCATAAATTGTGAACAACAGTGGTCCCAGCACTGATCCTTGTGGAACACCACTTCCCACCTTTTGCCACTCTGAATAGCTACCCTTTACCCCTACTCTCTGCTTTCTATCTTGAAGCCAGCTAGCTATCCATTCTGCTACTTGTCCCCTGACTCCTCTGACTCTATTCATTAGTCTATTATGTGGTACCTTATCGAAGGCCTTTTGAAAATCTAGATTTTTTCCATCTACGACATTACCCTTGTCTACTCTTTCTGTTACCCCTTCAAAAAATTCAATGAGGTTGGTCGAGCAAGGTCTTCCCTTTTGAAATCCATGCTGACTATTATTATGTTGTTGTTTTCTAGATGTTCTTCTATTTTCTCCTTTAGTAGGGATTTCATTATTTTCCTACCATTGATATTAAGCTGACTGGTCTATAGTTCCCTGAATATGTTCTATCTCCCTTCTTAAATATAGATATTATGTTAGCTATCTGCCAGCCCTCTTGTTCTAATGAATTATTAAATATGTATAGTAATGCCTCTGCTATCTCTTCCCTGGATTCTTTTAAAATGCACGGATGTAATCCTTCTAGACCAGGGTTTTATCCCCCTTGAGTCTGATTAGTTTATTTAATATTTCTTCTCTTTTTATATTAAATGCAATTATCTCATTACTAATATCATCATCCAATATCATGTGCACCTGTTCTGTCTCCCTGTTAAATACTGAAGTAAAGTAAATATTTAATATTTCAGCCTTCTCTCTATCGCTGATATTATCCTGCCCATCCCTTAGTGGCCCTATTCCCATCCCGACTTTCCTTTTTTTATTGATGTCTGTAAAATATTTTACTATTTTGTTTTATGTTCCTTAATAATTTAATTTCATAGTTCCTTTTTGCCTTTCTAATTTTGTTTTGACTTCTCTCCTAATTTCTTCATATTCTCTCTTGTCATGCTCTCCCCTGCTGTCCATATACCTAATGTATGCCTCTTTCCTTACCCTCAATTTTTCCTTTACATCGTTATTCATCTATGGTGTCTCATTAGTGTTTAACTTGTTCTTGTTTTTTAGCAGAATATATTTTACCCAAACTCTGTTGAACAACGTTTTAAATATTTCCCACTGTTATTCTACATCATTGTTTGCCAATATTGTTGTCAATTTTATTTTCCCAAGTTCTATTCTCAGCCATACAAAATTGGCTTTTCTCCAATCTATTACCCTGGTCTTTGTCATACCTGGTCTTTGTCCTTCTCAATTATTATCTTAAAGCGTATTATATGATGGTCACTATTGCCTAGATGTTCCCCTACTTTTACTTCTTTTATCTGCTCTGGTTCTTTCCCCATTACTAGATTCAATAGCAAATCTTCCGTTGTTGGGCTTTTAACATATTGGGTTAGAAAAGAGTCTTGTACACATTGTAGGAACTCTATTCCCTTATCCCCTTTACCGACCTATTCTGGCCAATTAATATCGGGGTAGTTGAAATCCCCCATGATTATTATTCTATGTTTTTTACTCATTTCCCTAATTTGTTTGCATAGTTCTTCCTCCACCTCCCTTCCACTATTAGATGGCCTGTAGACTACCCCTATTAGTGTGATTGATCCTTTATTATCTTTTATCTCTATCCACATGGATTTTATTTTTGTCTTGCTGATAGCTGTATCACTTTTTTCTACTGCCATTATGTTATCTCTAATAAGTACAGCTACTCCACCTCCACTTTTTCCCTTTCTATCTTTTCTAAATATGTTATACTTTTCTAATTATGTTATACCTTCCCCTAACTCTGCAAACTTTGGAGGTCCCTGGGGAGGGGTTGCCTTCTGGCACTTATACTAAGTGCACCCCTGCCTGTGGATTTTCAGCCACCTGATCTCATTTTGGGGCAGTGGAAGAATCGTTATAATTTGACTCAATGCCCTTGGGCTAGGGAAGGGAAAAAGTCAGGCTCTTCACTTCTCATTGCTATAGAACAAGTTCTTCTGGAAGGTGCACAAGTGAATGTTGGGTGATGAGAGAATTGGACTCGCCTGTGGTGCACTTACTATTCAAATAGCCTGCTGACTCTCACTATCGAGGCTCATAGATGATGAAATGTTGCTTAGCTGAGGTACTGGAAGGCTGCTGGTACCCACAGAACTCTATCTCAGAAAGAATCAGTGCCTTGAAAAGTAGAGGGCAGGGGAGAAAATTGGGAAAAGGTAACATGCATAACATTAAAAAAGGAAAACTAAGAAACAAATATATTCAATGAAATATTCTAATCCTCCTTAGAAATGGGGGTGGTGCCAGAGGACTGGAGGATTGCAAATGTTACACCATTGTTCAAAAAAGGGGTAAAGATAAACCCAGCAACTACAGGCCAATCAGTTTGACCTCGGCAGTGGGGAAGCTTTTAGAAACAGTAATCAGGGACAAAATTAACAGTCACTTGGACAAGTGTGAATTAATTAAGGAAAGCCAGCATGGATTTGTTAAAGGTAAATCGTGTTTAACTAACTTGATTGAGTTCTTTGGTGAGGTAACAGAGAGGGTTGATAAGGGTAATGCAGTTGATGTGGTGTATATGGATTTCCAAAAGGCGTTCGACAAAGTGCCACATAATAGGCTTGCCAGTAAAGTTGAAGCCCATGGAATAAAAGGGACAGTGACAGCATGGATACAGAATTGGCTAAGTGACAGGAAACAGAGTAGTGGTGAACGATTGTTTTTCGGACTGGAGGAAGGTATACAGCGGTGTTCCCCAGGGGTCCGTTCTAGGACCACTGCTTTTCTTGATATAAATGACTTGGATGTGGGTGCACAGGGCACAATTTCAAAATTTGCAGATGACACAAAACTTGGAAGTATAGTGAACAGTGAGGAGGAGGAGAGTGATAGACTTCAAGAGGACAGGCAAGCTGGTGAAATGGGCGGACACGTGGCAGATGAAATTTAACCCAGAAAAGTGTGAAGTGATACATTTTGGTAGAAAGAATGAGGAGAGAACATATAAACTAAATGGTACAATCCTGAAGGGGGTGCACGAACAGAGAACCTGAGATTATGTGTGCACAAATCATTGAAGGTGGCAGGACAGGTTGAGAAAGAAGTTAAGAAGGCTTACAGGATCCTGGACTTCACAAATAGAGACATAGGGGGAAAAATTGGGTTGCTTTGCGCCTCCCGTTAAATTCAGCGAGAGGTTAGCGGCGGCGGTAGCCGGTAGCGCCCTGTGGCGCTGTGGCGCTGGCAATGATGTCATCACCATGTGCAACGCTCCGCTCACGCCACGGCCACAAACTTCGGTAGTGCCCCCTGACCTATCGTTGGACGATATGTCCGACAGGGTCAGGGGGCGTTTTTGCAGCCATGGCAGCGCAAGTTAAAGGGTAGGTGTCGGGTGGCTTTTATTTTAGGCTGACTGCCAGCATCTGCCCCCTTCCCCTTTTTTATTCAGGGTGCCGGCCGTGATCGCTCAGCCCGGCACTCCTTGTGAGTGCTAGGCTGTTTTCCCGACACCTCGCTCCCTGGTGGTCCAGCAGGGCCCCGGTGCACGCAGCGCTAGGCCCCTCCCTTTTAATCAGGGGAGGGAGGCCTGTAATACCGTGGCGGAACATGCCGACACACATGGCGCTGTTGCACGTAACGCCGTGATATTCAGTTGTAGCGCCCCAGGACAGAGGTGGAACACTTTCAGTAGCGCCCCGCCTCCTGATTGGGGCGCTACTACTGAATTTATGGAGCAGGGGCGTTAACATTTTCGGGATGCTAAAATTAGCGCCCCGGCAAATTTAGCGCCCCAAAGGGGGCGCCATCGAATTTCGCCCCCATAGAGAACAAAAGTGTGGAAATTATGATGAACCTGTATAAAACACTGGTTCAGTCCCAGCTGGAGTACTGTGTCCAATTCTGGGCACCACACTTTAGGAATGAGGTGAAGGCCTTAGAGAGGGTGCAGAAAAGATTTATGAGAATGATTCCAGGGATGAGGGACTTCAGTTATGTGGATAGACTAGAGAAGCTGAGGTTGTTCTCCTTGGAGCAGAGAAGATTGAGAGGAGATTTGATAGAGGTGGTCAAAATCATGATGGGTCCGGACAGAGTAGATAGAGAGAAACTGTTCTCATTGGCAGAAAGGTTGAGAACCAAAGGACACAGATGTAAGGTGATTGGCAAAAGAACCAAAGGTGACCTAAGAAAAAACTTTTTTACACAGCGAGTGGTTATGATCTGGAATGCATTGCCTGAAAGGGTGGTGGAGGCAGATTCAATCACGGCTTTCAAAAGGGAGTTGGATAAGTATCTGAAGGGAAGAAATTTGCAGGGCTATGGGGAAAGGGTGGGGGAGTGGGACTAGCTGAAGTGCTCTTGCAGAGAGCCGGCACGGGCTCGATGGGCTGAATGGCCTTCTTCCACGCTGTAACCATTCTATGATTCTATGAAATGCCAGTACAAGCTCCCCATAATTTCCAATACACATTTTTTGATAATCTGTGAGTTCCTTTTTTATTTTAAAAGTGTAAACAAATGTGTTAATGTGGGCTCTTTTGAAAATATCACACTGTACATTCAGTGGCAAGTCACAATAGGAAGCAAAAGAAATATGGGATTAGATTAGTTTCTGTGAGTGCTACAATGTGCCAAAATGATTTGACCTTTCGATTTTCTGGAGAAGCTTTGGTGCTACAGTAGTTTGTTTCAGCAGTTTTATCAAACCTGGTTACTCAAAACTTCCATTCTGATTTTCATAAATAGCAAATGCCATTAGCAAAATAGAACCAAAATAGTATTAATGGATTAATGAAACATTTTGGAATGTTTTTCTGCCAATCAATAATTTTTAAATTGACTTATTGCCATGTGGGAGACAGTGGTCTAGGAGTGCTGGGGATGGGGGTTATGCTATTTTGCATTGTTATACGTAAACTTAATGTAGCTATAAATCTCTTAATGCTGAGAACCTAATATTGTGGTGGGTTTCAATTTGTTTTAGCCATGCTGCATTTTCAGTTGGTTGCATGATTTGTGAATCTGGAACTATCCCAAAATGGGCACACACTGCACGTGCCTGTTACTATTGACTCAGACATCATGCAATATTCATGCTGCCTGATCATTTTCATCACGGGTGTGCTGTTCCTCATCAGGATTGCAGGATGGGGGTGTGGGCAGGAATATCTATGCTTAGATTTGCCGTCGACTGGGGCAGAGGTGATATTACCTCAAGCAGGAATATCTATTTTTTTTTCTCTTTTAAAGGAGGAGGTGATTCTACAAATTCTGGAGGAATCAGTAATAGGGAGAGGAGATGGATGAAGCAGAAATATCAGTAATACTCTGTGTGCTGCCATTTCCAAAGAAGGATCTGAGTGGAGAGGAGGATATAACTGTTTTCCTTTACCAAAGAATTCTTTGAGTGTCAATTGGTTAGGATTAATTTATAGTAGTAATAGTACTTTCATTTAATAGTGCCATGTCCTGCCAAAATACATCATTAGTGAATTACCTTTTCTTAGTGCAGTGAATGTTGTTGTATAGGCAGCACAGCCAATCTGTGACAATAATCTCCTGCACAAACAGCCATGGGATGAACTCCTGGTTGATCTGTGTGTTTTTTGTTTATATTGGTTGAGAGATGAACATTGGTCAGGGCACCATAGGAATACCCTTCTCTTCAAATAGTACCGTGGGATCTTTAACATCCACCTGAAGCACTGGAACAGGCAGACAAGGCCTGGGTTCAATCTCATCCTAATGATGGTATCTCCAATAAGGGAGCGTTCCCTCAGCGTCAGCCTAGGTTGTGAACTCAAACGATGATACAAATCCACAATTTTCTGAGCCAGAGAGGGAAAGTGCTGCTAATTGAGCCAATTGTGAAAACTTATTAAAGTTTTTGGAGTTGACTACGTTGACAGAATTTGCCGCAACCAAAATTTTGCTCAGGTGAGAAGTCAACAGATGTAGAAGATTATCAAAGATTAAGGGCTTGATTTTCATTGAGCCGTGGAGGTGGGCTTGGAGGCGTGCGGGGGGTTAAAATCGCAAAAACTGGCGGGCAGGACCCCCCCCGCCTGGTTCCCGACTCCGAGCAATTTTAACTCAGTCGTGTCTGATGGTCCCGACTCCGTCCCGCATCCAACAGGCGGGACTGGTCGTTAAGGCCCTTAACAACCACTAAATGGCCTCTATAATCCTATTTTGAAAGGCCCTTGCGAATTTAACCCTTTTCCCACATGAAACACGCCTGGTGGGAAACACGAATGTGAAACCTGGCGGGAGCACTATTGGATTGCTGACTATCAACTGCAGGTCAACCATTAAAGAGGAGATTTGATCAGCCATGATTTGCAGGTGGCAGGACTTAGTGGTCTCAGGTCTGGGGCAACTTTTAGAAGGCTTAACCACACCTGTGGAAGGTTGGAGCCTTACACCCATCTCCAGTGTGACCTCCTGGGAAACCCCTCTCACCACCTTCACTCAACGTTTCCTCAACGGAGGCATATACCAGAAGCATGGGAACCATTTATTTCCTTCCCATCTGGGCATTAGAGGAGCTCGAGCACCAGCCGCGGCAGCAGCAGAACCAGGAACAACAGCAGCACCAGCAACAGCAGCAGCAGCAGGAGCGCCAGGCTGCTGCTCACCCACCTGAAGCTGCACAGGCCAGAAGGGGCCAGCGCCTGGAAGTGGCTGGAGAGCACCTTGCTGAACATCAGGGGGGCCATGGGGACCCATATCTGCAATGGCAGTCCTACTCAGAAGACTTCCATGAAGGTCTGGTTTCTCTGTTCAATAGATGCCCATCGCTCCTCAAGAGATGTCATCCTATTCTGAACAATTACCATGTTTTCCATACCCTGGCGACTAAACTCCTCCATGGCCGTAGGCATCCTCTCCTCTACGGTAGCCAGCCTTACCACGGGGGTAGCAATCCTTTCCACGGAGGTAGCCATCCTTTCCGTGGTGATGCGTTCATGCGCCAATGACTCCACAAAAGCTCTGCTCATGTTCGCTATGGACTCCTCCATTCGCTCCACACTCGCAGCGACCCTAGAGACAAAACCTGCCAGAGACTCCTGCATCTGTGCCTGGAGTTCCATCACCTCTGATCTTATGAGGCAGAGGGTCGACATGCTGCTGAGCCGAGCTGGCAGAGTCTTGCGCCCTCCGACTAGGACTCTTCACTGCTGTCCCTGTCTCCACAATCTGCTGATGCTCACTTGTGAGCTGTGATGCACCAGGTGACATCACTACTCTATGCCCCGAAAGTCCCACCGAGGTGTGAGTGTCTGCGCTGGTGCTGGGTGTGCTGAATTCTGCTGACGCTGCGCCCTCAGAGGTTGCAGCTTCCTCTGAGGAGTCTAGCTGCTCAGCCTCTTCTTCCTGGCGAGGGGGGACGGATGCTTGTGATGGTCCTGTGGGGGAGTAAAGGAGAGTCAGAGATGTGATGCAAAGGCTACATGCACATAGCTCTTTGCAGATGCTCATAAGTTCATCTGTTACAGCTTCACAATCATTATCAGCGACTCATGCAATGTCAAAGAGAGAGATGGGAAACTTTTCTGTCACCAGCTTGCTGTGTTACACCCGTCTGTCCGTCCCCCACGCGCGAATCATCCTCTATTCCCATAATTTCCAGGATGGCCTCCTCCCAGGGGGTCAGGTGGACTATTGAGGCTTTCCCTCCTCCTGTCCTGGCTCGCTCTCTTTTGTTGTGAGCTCTCTTTTCCTGCAATGAGGGAGACAAGTGGAGGTTGAGTGAGAATGAAGGAGTGAGTGTAGAAATTGCATAGCATAGATACTTAGAAGGAGACAAAGATGGAGTGAGGTTGCAAGACCAAGGGCCCTCCCTGTGTGTTGTCAGTTGTGTTCAAAGCATCAGAGTGATAGGGAGTGTGAGGGCTGCATGGTGGAATAGTTATGTGAAATGTGAGCATAGAGAGAGGGAATGGGTAAGGGTGCATGGATGTCAGTGTCAAGTGGGATGTGGAGGAAGAGATTGCTAAAGCTGAGTGCTGGTGAGGAAAGGCAATGGGGATCAGATTGAGGGTGATGGGAAATTCATACTCACTTTTCCCGTGCGCTGAATGTCATGAAATCTTTTCCTGCACTGTATTCAGGTTCTGCGGGTGACTCCCAAGACAAATGCAAACATAGAAAAGGAAACACGGAATGACCCGACACTATCACGGGTCTATGATTTAACGGTGAAGGGATGGCCAGCACATGGCGAACCACTGCTGCCAGCATTCTCGCCGAGAAGAGAACAGCTGTCAGTGTGCAGAGGAACCTTGATGTGTGGATCCAGAGTAGTAATTCCACCTAAGTTGATGGATAGAGTGCTCAATGAGCTTCATGAGGGTCATCTGGGTGGGGTAAAAATGAAGAACTTAGCCAGAGCGTTTGTGTGGTGGCCGGGAATCGATAGAGAAATCGAAGAGATGACCAAGAGCTGTGCAGGATGCCAGAAGGTCCAAAACGCCCCACCACAAGCTCCTCTGCATCCATGGGAGTGGCCCTCATCTCCATGGCAAAGGGTGCACATTGATTTTGCTGGTCCCTTCATGGACTCGATGTTTTTAATTGCGGTGGATGCACATTCAAAGTGGCCAGAGGTAATAAAAATGTCCTCAACCACCACGGAAAAAACTATCACAGTTTTACGAACCATATTCGCCAGGAATGGGCTGCCTGAACAGATTTGCTCTGACAATGGACCACACTTTGTGTCTGAAGAGTTCCGGAGGTTCTTAAAGAACAATGGTGTTAAGCATTACACATCTGCCCCATATCATCCAGCCACTAATGGATTGGCCGAGAGGTTTGTTCAAACATTCAAGAAGGCGATCAAGGCAATGTGTAATGAAGATATACCCCTACAACACAAGGTGGACAACTTCTTGTTTGCCTACCGGAATGCAACACATGCGGTTACCAACCAAACTCCAGCCATGGTGTTCTTCAATCGAAGACTACGATGCCGCTTGGATTTGGTTAAGCCAATCGTCCGAAAAGATGTGGAGAACAGGCAGTTTCAGAATATGAATGAAAGGCCGACCAGGAGTTTTAAGATAGGTCAACCAGTTTTGGCCCGGGACTACCGCACTGAGAAATGGCAGCCAGGAACGATTTGTACACGGCAAGGACCTCTCATGTATACCGTGGACGTTGGAGAGAGCATTGTAAGACGCCATGCTGACCAGATTCTAGAGTCACTGGAAAACGTCAACTCCACACCACGATCTGATACACCTGGCAATGAAATCGACGTACCAATTGCAGCTACCGCAGAATCGGTGATATTGGAAGCAGATGAACCAAACAACGACATTGATCCCGACTCAACCTTGCCAGAAGAACCTGATACCCCAAAGAGGCGTTATCCAGACAGAATCAGGAAGCCTCCTCAAAGACTGAACTTATAATTGCTTAAACTTAACCAATGTATCTAGCAACCGTAATTGTGATTGTAATTAGTTATCATTTAGTTGTTAAATGAATGTTATGTACTGTTTATCTAAAAGGGGAGGAATTGTTGTGTATGTACCTTTAAGAGAATAACTGGTCTCAGACTGCAGTACCGGCAGTGACCACCCCTGTATAAAAGGCGCTAGTGAGCCTCTGTGTTTTCAGTTTCCCTATTGACTTCAATCAGTAAAGACTTGTTTTGTTCAACTCCTGCTGTTCGTGTCTCAATCATTCACGGACATAATAACCTCCTCAGCCACCTGCATCCACACTGCCTTGGTCTGAGTGGGAGGCCTCTTCCTCCCTGATGAAGGGAAGAACACCTCCCTGTTGGCCCTAGCCCGATCCACTAATGCCTGCAGTGCCACCTCGTCAAAGCGAGGAGCTGATCTGGCCCTCCCGCTTGTCATATTTGCTGCAGCTCCCTCACACTGCACAGTCAAGAAGCTTGGCAGTCTGCAGAAGAAACAAGGCTTGCTGTGGATCTTAAATGCAGCAGCAATGATGACGTCATCGGAGGGGACTATCAGTCATGAAAAACCCATTTGCAAAGGCGTCCCACATGTTGGAAATCAATTGGCCAATTGAGTTAAAATTGCATCAATCTCCCACATCCATTTAGATTCGTGTGGGAAACACGAAATTCGGATAACACGGCACCATCCTGCACCTGAGTTAAAATCACCCCCTAAAGCTTTATAGCAAAGGCACTTGAAGCTACAGGCAGCTCAAACATCAGCTTTCCACTGAAACCGCTGACAGTTCCTTGCAAACCTAAGGAATTTCTTGTCACCTTGGTGCATTGAGGAATGCACTGCCGGCTGATGCTGGCAATCACCAAGGGGCAATTCCTGAGACAGCGACCTCAAGGTTATTAAGAACATCTGTCCTCAAGGACTTTATTTTGTTGATGAAATTACTCAGATTTTTCTGATTGTGTGTGAAACGGGAGTCTCCTGGCAAGTAATTCATTAGCTCAATCAATCGCTAGATGAATCTGACATTTTTTACAATAACACAATGCTCATGCCTGAGGAGGATCTAAGTAAGGAAAAGTAGCCACTGATGGACAAGTGTCTAGCTGAGGACTGAATGTATATAACAGCTGGTTCTGAGATGTCTACCTGCTGGAAAAATTCATCTTCTAATTCCACAAGGAACTGGTCAACATAGTCCTTGGATTTACGTGGTTGAAAGGTGAAGATATTTATTTTAGGTTATCTTAGCTTAGATACATAGGCAATAAATGACAGGGCAATAGTTTACTAAAAAAAATCACTGTATGACACTGGACCATATCAGCTGTGGACTTGAAAAGCAAGTGGATTATATAATCCAGATGTTCTGAGGCTGTTTATATTTCAGGAAAACACTACTCACATCGTTTATCCAATTTTTACCTGATACTGTACATTTTGGTATGGTTGACAGAAAGGACACTGTCCCCTGACAAGGTACAAAGTGAAACCAGGATATTGGGGCAGGTAGCTCACTGGGCACTAGGCAGGGGTACTAAAGCCAGGTCACGTTTACACAGCTATGAAAGCAGTAAACACCAACCGTGTCTCATGTAAGATATAAACTACAGTTAAACCCACCACGCGTGATATTAAAGATTACTCGCTTAATTATAAGCTTTGATCACTCAAAGCATTTCCTGTTTTCAGCAACATTTGTTAATACGGAGTGACTGCTGCCTCTGACCGGAAGCTGTGCAGAAGCATGTTGAGCATAAATCTGTGGTGGTTTAAGTATGAATGTATAATAATATAGTCATATCGCATGCCTAAAACTATGGAACCTATGGAGCTATGGGTTGGTTTAATAATGTATAATAACAGCGCGGGTTGGTTCAAGTATTAATGTATGATATTTTCGCGGGGTGGGGGTTGCGTTGATTTATAAGAACATAAGAACATAAGAAATAGGAGCAGGAGTAGGCCAATCGGCCCCTCGAGCCTGCTCCGCCATTCAATAAGATCATGGCTGATCTGATCCTAACCGCTAATCTACTATCACAGAACCATCTCCTGAATCTAACAGAATTAGACACACGAAATAGGAGCAGGATCAGGCTACACGGCCCCTGGGCCTGCTCCGCTACCCACAGGGCCATGTCCGATCCGAACCTAGACTCATGTCCAAATTCCTGCCCGCTCCCCGTAACCTTTAATTCCATTTACTTCTAGGAAACTGTCTATTTCTGTTTTAAATTTATGTAATGATGTAGCTTCTACAGCTTTTTGGGGCAGCATATTCCATGGACCTACCACCCTCTGAGTGAAGTAGTTCCTCCTCATCTCAGTTTTGAAAGAGCAGCCCCTTATTCTAAGACTATGCCCCCTAGTTCTAGTTTCACCCATCATCGGGAACATCCTCCCCGCATCCACCCGATCCAACCCCTTCACAATCTTATATGTTTCAATAAGATCGCCTCTCATTCTTCTGAACTCCAATGAGTAGAGTCCCAATCTACTCAACCTCTCCTCACATGTCCATCCCCTCATCCCCGGGATTAACCGAGTGAACCTTCTTTGTACTGACTCGAGAGCAAGTATGTCTTTTCTTGTACAGAGCGTGAGCATGAAGGGAAAGGAGAAGAAAAATTTTTTAAGTTAGAAAACTAATAAAAATTGACGTTGCAGATTTTCTTTTTCTGATGCGGCTCTTCTCGGCAGTAGCATTCTATTTTCCTCATCCCCTCCCCTCCTTTCTCTCTGGAAATGTTTTCTTTGTGATGGCGACCATATTTTCTTTTCAGTTCGTGAACAACCAAAAAAACACAAACTGCACATGCACAACTACTTCAACTTCATTGGCAGCAGTCACATCCTTGTAATATCTTTAACTCAAAACTTATTGTGCTGATTGTTCAAGGGATTTAACAGGAGCATATAGTTATCATATTTTAACGTAAATCAAGCTGAATTAACATCTGAGGACCAGTCAATGGCACAGAACTTCTTTCTCCGTGGGAAGCTTTAATGGTTAAATGTGTCAAAATATGTAAAATCCTTAATGTCTGGAGAACGCTAGTGTAACATTTGCATATTGAATTATCATTGGCCCGCAGGCATCTGTAAGGAATACCTATTATATTCACATGTGATCACATGCTGAGTTGTCATTGGCCTGCAGGCATCTGTAAGGACTACTATTATTTTGAAGACCCAGGCTAGGGGTCCTAATGCCATGTTTCCCCCACCGATGCTGCTATGAGTAAGATCAGACCTAATGCTTAATAAAAGAATTAAACTGTAATACTTCGTTGTCCTGCAAGTTATTATTTTTTACAAAGTGTGCAAAACAAGATATGGTGTCAGAACAGGGATTGAAAATGGACATTGTTGGAGCTCCCTTGCCTCGAATCGATTGGGGATCTTTGAACTTACCAATGGCGCAAGTTCAAGCAACACGTGGAGTTGATGTTCTCGGGTCCGCTGAAAAGCAAAGGGGAGGAAGAAAGATGCAGCTACCTACTCCTGTGGATTGGAGAAAAAGGGAGAGACATTTTTAACACATGATCTCTCACCGCGGATGAAGCAAAGGTACTGAAAAGTTATTTTGACTGTTTTGAATCATATGTGATGCCCAAGACAAATACGATATTCGCTAGGTACAAGTTTCAGGAGAAAGTACAAGGAGCTAGTGAGTCATTGGAACAGTTCGTGACTGAGTTAAAACTGCTGGTAAAAGACTGTGAATATGCAGATAAAGATGAGATGGTCAGAGACTGCATCGTGTTTGGAATACATTCAGCTAAAGTGAGAGAGAAATTTTTGAATGTTGGGTCCGGGCTAATGCTGGACAAAGCTATGGACATAGCTAGATTGCACAAGATAGCCCAAGCACAGTTGAAAACCATAACCGGCGCCACGAGCAGCTCGCGTGAACAGACAGTGCACACAGTTAATAGACACACACCAAAGAACACCGCCCAGAGAGCGTGTTTCAGAACAGAAAGAACAGAGAGAATTCTGAAAATGAGCAACACAGACATAAAACACTTCAAAAACTGTGGATATTGTGGAAACAAGGTGCATGGAGAAAAGGAGCACTGCCCTGCCAAAGGAAGGCAATGTGCTAAATGTGGTAAATGGAACCACTTTGCTAAAGTTTGCAGGACTGTTTTTGGAATGCAGTACACACAGTGAGTGACAGCCAAATGCCAGATAGAGAGCCAAATGCAGAGGAACTGTTTATTGATTCTGTGTCACAGAAAAAACAGATTTCAGAGACTGAGGAAACCTTTGCAGCTATTGAGATAGGAAAACAGGGCACAGAGCTTAAGTTTAAACTAGATGCTGGAGCTCAGATTAATGTAATTCCTCTGAGTGAGTATCGCAGCTTGAAGGATGAGTGTGAGCTACAGCTCACCTCACGCAGACTGACCAGCTATGGGGGTGAGCAGCTCATTGTAAAAGGCACATGCGTGATGAAATGCAAGTACAAAGAAAGCGACATGATGTTGGACTTTTACATTGTTGACACTCGAGCACCTCCAGTGCTAGGTCTAAAGGCATGTTTAGACATGGACCTCATCAAGCTAGTGCTATCATTGACAGCACCAGTTGAGAAGCAGACAGTCATGGAGGAGTTTGCTGACGTTTTCAAAGGAATCAGACTATTCCCAGGTGAATGCACTATTCACCTTGACCCAGCAGCAACCCCTGTGGTTTGCCCACCGAGAAGGATACCCCTTGCTCTATGTAGTCACCTGAAGGAGGAGCTGCAGAGCATGGAGAATACAGATATCATCGTCCAGGAAACAGAACCGACAGAGTGGGTCAATGCATTAGTAGTGGTTGAGAAACCACGTACAGGCAAGCTCAGAGTCTGTCTCGACCCCAGAGATTTGAACAAGGCTATCAAACGCCCTCACTACCCTCTACCAATGCTAGATGACATCACACCCAAGCTAGTGGGAGCACGTTACTTCAGTGTAATGGACGCACGATCAGGATACTGGACTATCAAGCTCACAGAAGAGTCATCTAAGCTAACAACGTTCAACACACCATTTGGACGCTACCGATTTCTGCATTTACCATTTGGTCTTATCTCAGCTCAGGATGAATTCCAGCGGAAGATTGACGAAACCTATGAAGGCCTCGACGGAGTAGTCGCAATCGTAGACGACATCCTCATCTATGGCAGGAATAGAGAGGAACATGACAGGAACCTCCGTCCGATGTTACAAAGATCATGGGAGAAAGGTATCTGGCTCAACCCTGAGAAAAGCATAATCGGATCCACCGAGATCAGTTATTTCAGGCATCACCTCTCAACTGATGGCATTAAGCTGGATCCAGAGAAAATCTCCGCCATCAAGAAGATGGAGCCGCCGAAGAACCGCACAGAGCTAGAGACAGTACTAGGCATGGTTAACTACTTAGCCAAGTTTGCTCCAAGTCTCTCCGAAATCAACGCACCCATGTGTCAGTTGCTCAAACAATCCAATGAGTTCCTGTGGGACAAATAACATGACACAGCATTTCAGAAAATGAAAGACCTAATCACCAGAGAACCAGGACCAGTTCTTGCCTACTTCGGCCCCAACAAAGAGCTCAGACTACAAATGGACGCATCAAAGTACGGACTAGGCGCAGTATTACTGCAAGAAGGAAAGCCCATTGGCTACGCTTCCAGATCTCTCTCAGTGAAATCAACTAGCTCAAATCGAGAAAGAGCTATATGCAATTCTGTTTGGATTTAAGCATTTCCACCAGTACGTCTATGGCCGACAAGTCATTGTGTAATCCGACCACAAGCCCCTCAAGTCAATCATGAGGAAACCACTAGCCGCAGCCCCACCAAGGCTACGGAGAATGATCCTTCAGCTACAGAAGTACAACATCATAATCATTCACCGTCCAGGCAAAGACATTCCTGTCACAGACACGCTCTCCAGAAAGTCTCTTAGCTACCAGGACAGCAGCCTCAGTGAAGGCATGGATGTGCAGATGCACATGGTGTACAACAGCTTACCTGTGAGTGACTCAAAACTGAAGGAGATCCGAGCAGGAACAGAGAAAGATGCACAACTCACACTGCTGAGCAAAGTCATGCATGAAGGATGGCCTGAGGAAAGGAGGAAATGCCCTCAGAGCATATCTGAATTCTGGAACCACAGAGACGACCTGTCACAAATCAACAGAATCATCTTCAAAGGGGAGAAAATCATCATTCCTACCAGTCTCAGAGAAGAGATGTTGACAAAAATTCAGGCTGGACCTATGGGCATGGAAAAATGCAAACAAAGAGCACGTGATACACATCTTGAGTGTTGTGTGCAGTTTTGGTCGCCTTATCTGAGGAAGGATGTTCTTGCCATGGAAGGAGTTCAACAAAGATTTACCAGGCTGATACCTGTGATGGCAGGTATGACGTATGAGGAAGATTGGGCCGATTGGGCTTGTACTCGCTGGAGTTTAGAAGAATGAGAGGGGATCTCATTGAAACTTATAAAATTCTGACAGGACTGGACAGACTAGATGCAGGAAGGATGTTCCCGATGGTTGGGGAGTCCAGAACCAGGGGTCACAGTCTAAGGATAAGGGGTAGGCCATTTAGGACAGAAATGAGGAGGAATTTCTTCACCCAGAGAGTGGTGAACCTGTGGAATTCTCTGCCACAGAAGGCAGTAGAGGCCAATTCATTAAATATATTCAAGAAGGAGTTGGATATATTTCTTAAGGCTAAAGGGATCAAGGGGTATGGGGAGAAAGCAGGGACCGGGAACTGAATTTGGATGATCAGCCATGATCACATTGAATGGCGGAGCAGGCTCGAGGGGCCGAATGGCCTACTCCTGCTCCTATCTTCTATGTTTCTATGTGACATTATGTTTTGGCCCGGAATGTGCAAACACATTGAGGACATTGTTGGAAAATGTTCCATTTGTCTAGAATGCCGCCCATCAAATGTCAAAGAGCCCATGATACCTCACCGTATCCCAGACAGGCCCTGGCAGGTCACGGCAATGGACCTGTTCACATGGAACAACGAGGACTACATAGTGACTGTTGATTACTACAGCAGATTTTTTGAACTGGACAAGCTTCATAGCACCACATCTGCAGCTGTGATCCACAAGCTAAAGGCAGTCTTTGCCAGGCATGGCATGGTAGAGACTTTAGTCTCAGACAATGGCCCCCAATACAAATCAAAAGAGTTCGAGTCGTTTGCCAAGGCATGGGATTTCACACATGTCACATCAAGCCCACATTACCCTCAAAGTAATGGCCTTGCTGAAAAAACTGTCCAGATTGCAAAAACACTCATGGACAAAGCCAAAGCGAACAAAAGAGACCCCTACATCAGTCTCCTTGAGTACTGCAACACTTCGGTTGACAACTTCAAGTCACCAGCACAGTTTTTGATGAGCCGCAGACTTCGCTCAATCCTTCCAAGCACCAACCAGCAGCTGCAGCCAGAGGTCATCAGCTGCAAGCAAGTGCATGCAAAACGTGTACAGAGACAGCAACACCAAAAGAGATACTATGACAGGTCAGCTAGACTACTGCCGCCGCTGCACAATGGAGAATCCGTCAGAATCCAGGAGCATGACTACTGGAAGCCAGCAGTCATCATCCAGCCAGCTGACACTGAGCGATCGTATTGCGTCCGCACCCCAGAAGGACAGGTGCACCGTCGCAATTGCAGGCACCTCCTGAACACCAAGGAACAACACCGTCATTCCAGCGAGAGGATCAGTTCAACAGAGTGTGATGAACAGAGCAATACACAAAACACATCATACTTAGCTGAACCTGAACCTGAACCTGAATTGTTGACCGATTCAGGAGCATGCTAAGTTTCATACCACACAAGGTTGGGACGCGAGGTCAAGCCTAGAGTTATCCTTGACTTGTGAACTGTCAAAGGGTGTAGGTGGATCGCTGCCCTAAAAAAAACCTGTAAATCGTTATTGAAACGTTGAGATGTTTTCAGTGCTAGTTAAATGCTGAGTTTACTTATATGTTTATGCTACCGAGAACATTATGTAGAAGAAAGGTTTAAAAGTAATGCATAACATTTTTCTTTTAAAAGAAAGGGGATGTAACATTTGCATATTGAATTATCATTGGCCCGCAGGCATCTGTAAGGAATACCTATTATATTCACATGTGATCACATGCTGAGTTGTCATTGGCCTGCAGGCATCTGTAAGGACTACTATTGTTTTGAAGACCCAGGCTAGGTGTCCTAATGCCAGGCTTTCCCCCACCAGTGCTGCAATGAGTAAGATCAGACCTAATGCTTAATAAAAGAGTTCAACTGTAATACTCCGTTGTCCTGCAAGTTATTATTTTTGTACAAAGTGTGTAAAACTAGACAGCTAGGGTAGATCTTGATTTTGCCCGATAGTGTAAAACGGGTGATAGTGAGTCGGCAGCCCAGTTTACATCTCTCCCTATTTAAAATTCCATTGGCTTCAACGACTGCCGATTCGCTATCACCTGGTTTACACTATCGCACAAAGTCAAGATCTACCCTGCTGTGTGCTTAATCCCAAAAATAATTCCGAGAACACTGTGGTGCAAACTAAAAACTTGCTGAATATTATTCTTTTGCCTCTATCGTAGCAAAATACATAAATTAACATTTCAGAATATTTGGTAATCCTTTTCAAAGCTGGTTCACTTAATGCTTTTAAAAAGGTGGCTGTCAAATGTAAAGGGTCCAGTCTGGGGTAACGGCAAAGAGCTTTCATTTGGGATTTCTGAATGAAATGGTAGAACCAGAGACGAGACGAAAAATCAAGGCCAGAGCTAGGTAGTCGGGAACATTGTAGCAAAAACAAAGGTTGCAGCACACAGATGTGTTACTGCTGCTAAATAAATAAACAATCTGCATGGGTCAGCTTATAGTTTCGTTTCTATGAATATCTATGGTAATCTCTCCCACTAAATCAGGATAATTTGAATAAATAATTTAATGTCAGGCATTAATCTGACTAGAAAATCAGTATCTCAAAGCTGAAATCCACAGGGCTGTATCCTGGTGTAAGTGCTGGGATCCAGCTACCCAGGGCATTGGTGCTGACCCTGTCAGAGTTTGCAGGGTCAGAGGGAGGTCCCTTCATTTAAATACCAATTGTGGGTGCCCACAATACTAAAGGCACATCTCGAGCGCTCACCTGACTCAAAAGGCCAGAAAGGTGGGCGGGTGGGAGGCGTTGTAAGTGCCCTTCAGTAAAAGCAGCCACCAGTGTCCCCTCAGCCCCCTAAGTAATGGCGATGATACCAGAAAATAATTCACCTCTAACCCAATTAAGGAGCCGGTAGACCTGGTCTCACTTGGTGTACTGGGCACCAAGGATCCACAAGGCCTTTGATAGGCCGGGGACATGGGAACTGTAATGTATATACCTTTAAGGGGGGAACTACTTTTTACAGCTCATGTATACTGTAGTACCGGCAGTGGCCACACCTGTATATAGCACTGAGTAGTAATCTGTACATTCAGTTCCACAGTGAGCCACGTTGAGTAAACACCTGTTGTACCATTCTCCTGCAGTCTGTGTCTTACTACTGACGGACACAACATTGGCGACGAGGCAAATTCGATCCTACCTGCAACTCTGCATCACCTCCCAGGGATTCATTCCTGGAGACCAGTAGATTGGAGGTCAAGGCCAGATACACGGGCGTCGACCACGGGCAACCGCCCAGTCATCCAGCAGAGACTCGAGAATTGCGGGGGAGGCTGTTGAGAGCCAGGCTTGGCTTTCCAGTCACGGTGGTCCAGCGAAACAGGCTGGCAACAGGTAGTGCGCAGACCCTTCCTGGACAGCGGCGGGCTAGAGCCCGACTGAGCGGCACAGCAAAGGGCCGAGCAGCGTCGACGGGAGAGAGATAGAGAGGGCAGAGCGCACAGGGCACAGCCGGTGTTCAGGGGCTGAGCAGCGTCGAGGAGAAAGAGAGAGACGCGCAGAAACCCGCGAGGCGCCACCATTGCCACGAGGACCGCCGAGAGCGGCGTTGGCAGCAGCGCAGGAGAAGCGTGGGAAACCTACAGGGCGCCGCCATTGCCACGAGGACCGCCAAGAGTGGCATTGGCAGCAGCGGGGGAGGAAGGAAAGCGCGGGAGGTGCCATTTTAAGCCACACCCAAAATGCCGAAGAGTGGCAGTATCACCGTATTTGACAATGAAGTCGAAGATTGGACTACATATGTCGAACGAATAGAGGTATACTGCAAAGCAAATGAGGTGTCAGATGACAAGAAAGCGCCGGTATTGTTAAATTTAATGGGTGCAAAGACGTATGGCTTATTACGAAATCTAGTAACCCCAGCGAAGCCAGTGGAAAAGAGTTTTGGAGACATAGTGACCATACTACAGGAACATTTAAACCCCACACCGCTGCTGATAGCAGAAAGATTCAAGTTTCACAAACGGAACCAGCATAAGGATGAAAGCAATGCTGAGTAGATTGGGACTCTACTCATTGGAGTTCAGAAGAATGAGAGGCGATCTTATTGAAACGTAGAAGATTATGAAGGGGTTGGATCGGGTGGATGCAGGGAGGATGTTCCAGATGATGGGTGAAACTAGAACTAGGGGGCATAGTCTTAGAATAAGGGGCTGCTCTTTCAAAACTGAGATGAGGAGGAACTACTTCACTCAGAGGGTGGTAGGTCCATGGAATATGCTGCCCCAAAAAGCTGTCGAAGCTACATCATTACATAAATTTAAAACAGAAATAGACAGTTTCCTAGTAGAAAAGGGAATTAAGGGTTACGGGGAGCGGGCAGGAATTTGGACATGAGTCTAGGTTCGGATAGGTCATGGCCCTGTGGGTAGCGGAGTGGGCCCAGGGGCCGTGTAGCCTGATCCTGCTCCTGTTTTCGTGTGTCTAATGCTGTTAGATTCAGGAGATAGTCCTGTCATAGTGGATTGGCGGTTAGG
Source organism: Somniosus microcephalus (assembly GCF_052327205.1). NCBI lineage: Eukaryota > Metazoa > Chordata > Chondrichthyes > Squaliformes > Somniosidae > Somniosus > Somniosus microcephalus. Next base: position 119,640,020 of record NC_140995.1, read on the forward strand.
ATCAGATCAGCCATGATCTTATTGAATGGCGGAGCAGGCTCGAGGGGCCAATTGGCCTACTCCTGCTCCTATTTCTTATGTTCTTATGTTCTTATGAATATTTAACAGAACTGCGCAAACTATCGAAACACTGCCAGTTTGGAACGGGACTGGCAGATACCTTAAGGGACAAGTTTGTGTGTGGGCTTCAAAGTGAAGGAACCCAGAAACGGCTTTTATCTGAAAAGGACTTTGCGCTGGACAAGGCTTTCAGCATTGCGGTATCATATGAAGCAGCAGCACAGGGCGCTGCAGAGATACAACAGAGACCGCAAGAATATGGCACAAACGAAATGTCATACAGAACAGAGAAGTGCTATCGCTGCGGCAGAACAACACACGACCACAATGATTGCTGGTTCAAAGACAGTGGCCTAGAAATTCAGTTGGGCGCGCCAGCCGTTAGCGCCTTAGGAGGAGTAGATCTCGAGCGCTAGGCGCTTAGCGCCCGGGCGCAGCGCGATCTGCGCCTCGCCCCAACTTCAGTACACATTTAGCGCCGGCGCAAAGTCTTAGCGCGCGCCCTGCTGCGCGCGCAGATCATGACATCATTTCGTCGTGCAACGCCCTTTGTGCGCCCCGAACCAGAACTTCACTTGCGCCAGCCCATTGTGCGCCGGGCGGCCCTATCGACTGTGAAGTGGAACGGTACACAGCCGAGGCGGGCCGCGGGGAGCGCTAATTAAAGGGCACTTACCCTGCACTATAAAGGCCAGCCATTTTGCAGCATTCACTCTTGTGCAATGGTTTTTTGGAGAGAGACCAAGGAGGAGAGCTTACTGGTTTGGACCAACACTAGGACAGGTATTTTTGGCTCAGGCCAGAGCTTAGCAATTATCTTTGCCTTCATTGAGAGCTCAGTGTTTGCCAGCATATAATGGGGGCTGCATTGGGTGCCAACGCTGACTTTCAGCCTTATGCCAGAAGGGCTTACAGACGCCGTGAGAGAGTGACAGCCCTGGCTAGACGCAAAGGGGGCAACAGGCGTCGCCAACTGAGGCCTTACCCACCCAGGGTATACCGCCAGCAGTCCTCCTATCTGACCATGTCTGCCGCGAAGTGTGTTAGGAGGCTGCGATTCAGAAGGGAGGTGGTTGCAGACATCTGCCAGCTGCTTCACAGAGATCTGCAGCCACAGCTGATGCGCAGGACGTCTCTGTCGGTGGCAGTGAAGGTGACGGTGGCTCTCAACTTCTATGCCACCGGCTCCTTCCAATCCGCTGCTGGGGACATCGCTAACATCTCCCAGTTCGCCGTGCATTGCTGCATCCGCCAGGTGACCGATGCCCTTTTCAGAAGGAGACATCAATTCATCTCCTTCCCCATGACCCTGGACAAGCAGCAGCAGCGTGCAGTGGGATTTGCAAGAATAGCGGGCTTCCCCATGGTGCAGGGTGCCATTGACTGCATGCATGTGGCTTTGCGGGCACCTCTGGAGCATGCTGAGGATTACCGCAACCGGAAGGGCTACCATTCCCTCAACGTACAGCTGGTGTGTGACCACAGGCAGCGCACCCTAGCTGTCAATGCCCGCTTTCCAGGCAGCAGCCACGATGCCTTTATCCTGCGACAGACAACTGTGGCTGACATGTTCCAGGCACAGCCTCACCCAAGAGGATGGCTTATCGGAGACAAAGGCTATCCTTTGTGTACCTGGCTCATGACCCCACTCCGCGCTCCCACGACCCCTGCTGAAGAGGCATACAACGAGAGCCATCAAGCGACTAGGAACATCATAGAACAAACAATCGGCGTCCTCAAGCAACGGTTCCGCTGTCTCGATCGCTCCGGGGGAGCCCTCCAGTATTCGCAGGAGCGAGTCTCCCAATTCGTCGTCGTTTGCTGCATGCTGCACAACCTGGCTATCCGCAGGACTCAGGCACTGCCACCTCACGTTGGACCACCACCTCAGGAGGAGGAGCAGGAGGAGCATGAGGAGGAGGAGGACAAGGAGAACCAGCCCAGGAGGGAGGCAGAAGGTCCAAGGGCCGCCCGTCGGCGGCTTATTGAACGTCACTTCTAGGCCCCCTGTCAGGGAATGGCTTGTGCCAATGAAAAAACATGATTGCAGCCGCTCCGCAAGCCCTCAGCCGGTTAAGGCAACAGACACTTCAAAGATCAAACATGGACAATGTTAATAAATAAAATGCTTTATTGTACAAACTCAGGGCCCTTCCCACATGAAAACCAAAAACAGACGAAACCCCCAAAAAACACTCAAACACATTACTCGCTCCCACAACCTGGAGAGGATTAACAAAACAGTGCAACTAAAATGGCCGTCATCCTCGGCCTTCATAAAAAACAAACATCACATCCTCAGCCTTCAAAAAACAAACATCCAATTCTCGGCCTTCAAAAAACAAACACAACTGGCCACACATACGACTTTTTGGCCCGCTAGGGCGATGCCTTGGCCATCTTTGTGTGGCCCCTGCCCGCCCTGCTGCTCCTCCTCAAAGTAAGGCCATTGGCTGCTGCAAGGCTGGGGGCAGGCTCCTGAGGGGCACATGTCATGACGGCAGATGCCCTTGGGGGTCGGCCTAGTCGAGGTCTGGCCATTGAGCGGGCGGCTGTTGAATGCTGCAGCTGTGGCTGGCCAGCATCAGTCGCTGCAGCAGCTCCTGGCAGCTCCACTGGGGGAGTGGCAGTGGCAGCTGGAGGAATGGGGGCAAGCTGGCGGATGGCAGGAGCTCGCTGGTCGCCTGAGACACTGGCACTCGCCCGGGCCAGCACTGCAGCATGCGCACCAATCTGCCGAGGGACAGACCGCTGTGCTGCTGCAGCGCGCCGGGTGCCCTGGCGACGCCTGGCTGACACAGCGAGTGTGGCAGCAGTGAGTGCCCGTGTTGACCTGTTCACTGACCGCAGCAGAGCACCCAGTGACTGCACGGCACCACTGATCAGCTGCCCACTCGCTGCCTGAGCTGCCCCGAATGCCGCCCGACTCGCTGCCTGATCTGCCCCGAATGCCGCCCGACTCGCTGCCTGCTCTGCCCCGAATTCCACCAAACTGATGGCCTGTGAGGCCACGACGCCGGTCACACTCCGAGAGAGGGACTCGATGGCCTCAGGCAACCGTGCCACTGCCCCCATGAGCTCCATGTGCTGGCGCTCCGAGTCCGCGGACAAGTCCTCGAGGCGTCCCATCTCCTCGGCGAAGACCATCTCCGGACTGGAGGCCGGACTCTCCCTCTGGGGAGAAGGCCGCCGAGCTGGCCGACCCTTCCTGCGTTGCTGGACGCCGCTGGGCCCAGCAATTGGACTCCCCTCCGACCCTTCCCCCCTCTGGGGAGAAGGCCGCTGAGCTTCCACCCCCCTCCCGCGTTTCTGCAGGCAGCAGGTCCCATGAGCTCCCCTCCCCTCCGACACTTCCGTCACGCTCCCCTCCAGGGAAGACGTGTACCCTACATTCGCATGGGTTGCCGCGGCTGAGGGTTCCCCTGATGGGCCGCCTTCCTCTTGCTCCTCCTCCTCTTCTGAGGGGCTGTCACTGGCAAGTTCAGGGACCTCCTCCTCACCATCTGAAAGCAGGAAGGCACAAGAGTAGCTTTAGAGTGAGGAGAGGGCGTCAGCGAGGGATGCATGAGTGGTAGCATTCAGCGCATTGGTCGGACAGTGGCAAAGGATGTAGATCTGATGCGCAAGTGGGACGAGAGAGGTCCAAAAGGTGATGTCCTTACCATTGGTGCCCAGAACAGGGTCGGCATCTCCACATGCAATGGGGCCAATCACCCGGCCACCCATGATGCGCTCCACGCGATGTTGCAGCTCAGTGAGCGGCTGGATCTGGGGTCGGCCTCCCCCGGTCGCAGTCCGGCTCTTCTTATTATTGGCCAGCTTGGCCTGCAAGAGAAAGGACGGCCTCTAAGTACAGTGTGTAGCCCTGCTCTTGTGTGCACTGCCTCCCATGTTGGAATAGCCTGGCCAGTGTGTCACCCTGATCTTGTGTGCACTGCCTCCCATGGTGGAATAGCCTGGCCAGTGTGTCGCCCTGATCTTGTGTGCACTGCCTCCCATGGTGGAATAGCTTGGCCAGTGTGTTAAGTGCAGAATGTGCAATTGATGTTCATGCCTGTCCCATAGCTGCTGCATGAGGGCTGGCCATTAGGGCTTTCAGGTCCCTTTGCCCATAATGTGAGGTGCACATTGCAAGGATGAGGAGGACACTGGAAAGGGTACTCACCCTGACAATCCGAGTGAGGTCATTAAACTTTTTGCGGCATTGGACACCGCTCCTGGGGACCTCGCTGTTGGCTGACACCTTGCTGGCGACATGCCTCCAGGCTCTCCGGTAGACGCGGCCCGGCACCTTCCTGCCATTGTCCGGGTACAAAATATGGCGCCTCTTCTCCACAGCACCAACCAGCACACTCAGATCAAGCTCTGAGAAGCGCTGCGCTCGTTCACGGGCCTTCTGCATGGCTTCAGGCGCTATTTGGGTCCAGCAGCAGTGTTCAGGCCTAGCTGGAGGGCTCCACTATCCAGGGCGTGGCAGCAGACCAAGTCGACCCTTCCCCCTTAAGAGCTGGCCGGCGCCAGGGTGTCTGCTGTCAATCACGAGATGGCCGCACCTGTGCTGCGCCCGGCCTCGGCGCTCTCGCTCAGCACCTCCGGCTTAGCGCCTAAAGAGAGGCGTGCAGCACCAGTTTTAGCGCTCGAGCAAACTCTTAGGGCGAAGCTAATGAATATCGGAGAAGTGGCCTCGATTTTGCGCCGGGCGCAAACTTTAGCGGCCGCCCGACTTTACCGCCCCAAAAGTGGCTACAATGAATTTCTAGGCCAAAGTGTGCAGACAGTGTGGAAAAGTAGGACACATAGCACGAGTCTGCAGGTCGGGAAAGAAAACCAGCAATAAGAAATCTCCAAAAGAAAAGTACAAGAAGGTACATAAGCTGACGGAGAATAGTTCAGACGAACAAAAGAGTGATATCAACTCCGAAAGCAGGGAGCTGAGTTGTCTGAAGCTACATAATGTGATCAAAACGGAGGATCACTGAACCATTTGGGTCACTCTCCAGATAGCAGGAGTCCAGGAAAAATGGAATTGGACAAAGGATCAGCCCTAACAGTCATAAACCGACGGGACTACGAGTGGCTATTCTCACACATACCCTTGAGAGACACAAAAATTATTTTGAAGGCGTACACGGGGCAAAAAGTCTACCACAAAGGAAAAATAAGGGTGACCGTGATGTGCTATCAATTACTCAAAAGACTGAGGTTAAGCGAGTAACTAACAGGCTTTTATTAACAAGAGAATGAAGGTGTGCCTCGAGTGGTCGACCAGTCCAGAATACAGAGGGACTGTGGAGCAGTCACCTTTATACCTGGACTCGTGGGAGGAGTCAGCCGAGGCATGTACAGACATGTACACAGTGGAATACAAACACTCATACAGGCAGGTATAGCAGTGGTTTACCACATTCACCCCTTGTTTAAAAATGAGTCTGGCGGGGTGAAGTGTATTAAAAGTTTGTGTATTGGAGTCTCTCCGGAGGTCTTGTCTGCCGCTGTGATCGACGTGGCGACGGCAGGGGTAGTGAAGCTTCCGGCGTCGAGTCCCGCGTAGGCTGGGGCACTGGTGTGTAGTCCTCGTGGGTGTCGAGCGGGTCGTGGGGCCCAGGCGTGCCGTCTGCTGGGGTTGGGTATTGGATCGTGGGGGGTGGTGGTAGTGGGTAGTGGGTTACTGGGGCCCCCGAGGGTGCGAGGTCTCGTATGGAGACTGTGTCCTCCCGCCCGTCCGGGTACGCAATGTAAGCGTACTGGGGGTTGGCGTGGAGGAGGTCGACCCTCTCGACCAGGGGGTCCGTTTTATGGGTCCTCACGTGTCTTCTCAGTAGGACCGGCCCTGGGGACGTCAGCCATGGCGGTAGCGATGTCCCCGATGTGGACTTCCTTGGGAAGACAAACATTTTCTCATGAGGGGTGGCGTTAGTGGCAGTGCAGAGCAGCGACCGAATAGAGTGGAGCGCATCGGGGAGCACATCCTGCCAGCGGGAGGTCGGAAGGCCCCTAGACTTTAAGGCTAGCAGGGCGGCCTTCCAAACTGTTGCATTCTCTCTTTCCACCTGCCCGTTCCCCCGGGGGTTGTAACTGGTGGTCCTGCTTGTGTCAATACCCCTAGCGAGCAGGTACTGGCGGAGTTCGTCGCTCATAAACGATGAGCCCCGGTCGCTATGGATATAGCTGGGGAAACCGAACAGGGTGAAGAGGTCGTTTAGACATTTAATGACCGTGGCACTGGTCATGTCCGGGCAGGGGATGGCGAACGGGAAACGGGAGTACTCATCAATAATGTTGAGGAAGTACACATTACGGTCGGAGGAGGGGAGAGGCCCTTTAAAATCAACGCTTAGGCGCTCGAAGGGGCGAGTGGCTTTTATCAGGTGAGCCCTGTCTGGTCTATAAAAGTGCGGTTTGCACTCAGCGCAGACTTGGCAGTTCCTGGTCATGGTCCTGACCTCCTCAATGGAGTAAGGCAGGTTGCGGGCCTTGATGAAGTGGAAGAACCTGGTGACCCCCGGGTGGCAGAGGTCATTGTGGAGGGCCCGCAGTCTATCGATCTGCGCGCTGGCGCAGGTGCCACGCGATAGAGCATCCGGGGGTTCATTGAGCTTCCCGGGCCGGTACAAGATCTCGTAATTGTAGGTGGAAAGTTCGATTCTCCACCTCAAGATCTTGTCGTTTTTGATTTTGCCCCTCTGCTTGTTGTTAAACATAAAAGCAACTGAACGCTGGTCAGTGAGCAGGGTAAATCGTTTTCCGGCCAGGTAGTGCCTCCAATGACGCACAGCCTCCACAATAGCCTGGGCCTCCTTCTCAACAGCGGAGTGTCTGGTCTCCGGGCCCTGGAGGGTTCGTGAAAAGAAGGCCACGGGTCTCCCCGCCTGATTAAGGGTAGCGGCCAGGGCAAAGTCGGACGCGTCGCTTTCCACCTGGAAGGGGATGGATTCGTCCACTGCGTGCATGGTGGCTTTGGCAATGTCTTCCTTGATACGGTGGAAGGCTAAGCGGGCCTCTGCCGTCAAGGGAAAAGAGGTGGACTTGATCAGCGGACGGGCCTTGTCCGCATAGTAGGGGACCCACTGGGCGTAATAGGAGAAAAACCCTAGGCACCTCTTCAGGGTCTTGAGGCAGTGGGGCAGTGGGAGTTCCATAAGGGGACGCATCCGGTCGAGGTCGGGACCGATGACTCCGTGTTCCACAACACAGCCAAGGATGGCGAGGCGGGTTGTGCGGAATATGCACTTCTCCTTGTTATACGTCAGGTTCAGGAGTTGGGCGGTGCAGAGGAATTTTTCGAGGTTTGCGTCATGGTCCTGCAAGTCATGGCCGCAGATGGTCACATTGTCCAGATATGGGAAAGTGGCCTGCAACGCATTTTGATCGACCATCCGGTCCATCTCCCTTTGGAAGACGGAGACCCCGTTGGTGACGCCAAAGGGAACCCTGAGGAAGTGATAGAGGCGGCCGTTTGCCTCAAAGGCAGTATACTGGGGGTCCTCAGGGCGGATAGGGAGCTGGTGGTACGCTGATTTCAGGTCAATGGTCGAGAAGACGCGGTACTGCGCGATCTGGTTGACCATATCAGCTATGTGGGGGAGTGGGTAAGCGTCCAGCAGGGTGTAGCGATTTATTGTCTGGCTGTAGTCGATGACCAGGCGCTGCTTCTCGCCGGTCTTAACGACCACAACCTGGGCTCGCCAGGGGATGGTGCTGCCCTCAATAATCTCCTTCAGGAGCCGCTCCACTTCGGTTTTAATGAAAACCCTGTCCCCGGCACTGTATCGCCTGCTCTTTGTGGCGATGGGCTTACAGTCAGGGGTGAGGTTAGCAAACAGTGGGGGGGGGGGGGTGACTCTGAGTGTGGAGAGGTTGCACCTGGTGCGCGGCGGGCAATTTGGAAGCTGCTGGCTGCGGACTGTGAGTGGGGGGAGGGGTCCACCGTACGCCATCGTAACACTTTTAAGGTGGCACTGGAAATCTAACCCCAGTAGGACGGCAGCGCAGAGGTGGGGCAGGACCAGAAGTTTAATATTATCGTACACAGTCCCGTCTACTAAGAGTGTCACCACGCAGTAGCCGCCAATGTCCGCCGACTGGGACTCGGAGGCCATAGAAATCCGCTGGTGCACAGGCAGGACTGGGAGAGAGCAACGCCGCACCGTGTCGGGGTGGATGAAGCTCTCCGTGCTCCCAGAGTCAAAAAGGCAGATTGTTTCATGACCATTTACCTTAATGTCCATTGTGGACCAGGCCAGTTGGTGCGGTCTCGCTTGGTCCAGCGTAACGGAGGCCAGCGTAGGGGTCGGTGTGTTGTTGCGGGTATCAGATGAGGCGGTGTTGGGGGCCAAGATGGTGGCTGGTGTCCAAGATGGCGGCGTCCATGATCCCCATGTGGCTGGAGGCGTCCAAAATGGCTGCTGTTCCGGTGGTTCGCACATGGCTGGGGAGGCCCAAGATGGCGGCCCGCACGCGGCGCTGCTGGGGTTCGGGGTGGCTTTGGCCCTGCAGACGCTGGCGTAGTGTCCCTTCTTCCCGCAGCCCGAGCAGATCGCATTTTTCGCCGGGCAGCGCGCTGTGGGGTGTTTGGCCTGACCACAGGAGTAGCATTTCTGGCCTTGGGACACTGCTGCGGTAGTTGGGCCGTTGCTGGGATGTGGCTGGGGTGGCACGGCACTATGAGACGGTCCTACCGTGTCCCAGGCTGTCGTTCCCCGCGGCGTCCACAGTGCAGAGGAGTAGGCATCCATGCCACGGTAGGCTGCATCCAATGATAGTGCGAGTTCAGAGGCCTTGTTGAGGTCGAGGTCACTCTGCTCCAACAGTCGCTGTCGGATGTAATTGGACCTGTGGCCCGCCACAAAAGCGTCCCGGATAAGTTCCTCTGTGTACACGGCAGCCTTTACATCCTTACAACCACAGGCCCGGCCAAGCACAGACAGTGCCTGAAGGTATTCCTCGGTCGATTCCCCAGGTTGTTGTTTACGACTCCCCAGGAGGTGCCTGGCGTACACCTCGTTCACTGGGCGCGTGTACTGGCCCTTGAGGAGCTTGAGAGCAGCTGTGTATGAGGTCGCGTCCTGGATGACCGAGTACGCTCGGTGGTTCACTTTGGAGATCAGGACATCCAGTTTGTCCTCATCCGATTTGACCGTTGCAGCGGAGGCGATCAGGAATTTTTCAAAGCACTTAAGCCAGTGAGCAAACTTGGTGGATGCGTCCGCCTCCCGATGGCCTAAGTCCAGGCATGCTGGTGTGAGGATCTTCTCCATTATAAAAAATCTTGTTAATAAAATTGATGCACTATCAATTACTCAAAAGACTGAGGTTAAGCGAGTAACTAACAGGCTTTTATTAACAAGAGAATGAAGGTGTGCCTCGAGTGGTCGACCAGTCCAGAATACAGAGGGACTGTGGAGCAGTCACCTTTATACCTGGACTCGTGGGAGGAGTCAGCCGAGGCATGTACAGACATGTACACAGTGGAATACAAACACTCATACAGGCAGGTATAACAGTGGTTTACCACAGACCGTTATATATAACGGTAAGGAAACACCATAACTAGACCTGTATGTATTGCAAGATGGAGGACCACCATTACTGGGACGTGAGTGGATCCAGAAAATACAGCTGGATTGGCATTCCATACAAGCACTGACTGTGGATGCCAAAAAGGATGACGACGTCACACATGGGCGACTGTAAAGATCCTAACCGATGCGCAAGAAGTGTTCCAGCAAGGACTCGGAACACTAAAAGGCATGACAGCAACAATTAAAATCGAAGAAAACGCAAGCCCAAAATTTTTTAAGGCCAGACCGGTACCTTATGCGATCTGCCCAGCTGTCGAAGCAGAGCTGGAGAGTTTGGAACGTTCAGGAGTACTGTCCAAGGTAGACTGGAGTGAGTGGGCTACACCCATCGTCCCTGTGATGAAAAAGTCGTTGAGCAGCACGCCTGGGGAACCTAGGAAGGTTCGCACCTGTGGGGACTTTAAGGTAACAGTGAACCCAGTCCTTCACACCGTGCAATATCCACTTCCGCGGATTGAAGATATTTTCGCCTCGCTATCTGGAGGGAAACGCTTCACGAAGATTGATCTGGCCCAGGCGTATCTGCAAATGGAGGAAGAAGAAGCATCAAAAAAATACCTCACAATCAACACCCATAAAGGTCTCTACCAATACAACCGGCTGGTATTCGGGGTAGCATCAGCTCCGGCTATTTGGCAAAGGGCAATGGAACAAGTCCTGCAAGGGATTCCAGGGACCCAGTGTTATTTGGACGACATCCTGGTCACGGGCAAAAATGACAGTGATCACCTCGCCAACCTGGAGCAGGTGCTCACTAGGTTGAAGGAATATGGGCTCCGAGCTAACTGCCCCAAATGCGAGTTTAAAAAAAAATAGATCTCGTATTGTGGCCACGTTATCGATAAAGAGGGGTTACATAAGTCCCCAGAAAAGATTGAGGCAGTAGTCAAGGCTTCAGCACTGGAAAACGTGTCACAACTGAGGTCGTTCCTTGGGCTGGTAAACTACTACCATAAGTTCTTGCCAAATTTGTCTACAAGACTACATCCACTGAACACCCTACTGCAAACTGGAGTGCCATGGAAGTGGAGTGACGAATGTAAACGAGCTTTCCAGAAGAGCAAAACACTAATCACATCGAAAGAGGTATTGGCCCATTTCAACCCAGCGCTATCAATTCGGTTGGCGTGTGATGCATCACCCTATGGCATTGGAGCGGTGCTGTCGCACAAATTCTTGGACGGCTCAGAGAGGCCAATAGCCTTTGCGTCACGATCACTAACCTCAGCCGAGCGTAACTATGCCCAGATTGACAGGGAGGCACTCAGCCTAGTGTGGGGAGTGAATAAGTTCAATCACTATCTGCACGGGCAGAAATTCACCTTGCTGACTGACCACCAACCTCTTGTCTCCATTTTTAATCCGGAGAAGGGCGTTCTGGTGATGACTGCGCAACGACTACAAAGATGGTCACTCTTTCTAGGGGCGCACCACTATGAGATTGAATATAATGGCACGAAACAGCATGGAAATGCTGATGGGTTATCACGCCTGCCACTGCCTACTGCGGAGGAAGCACCAGCAGTGGATCCTGTCGAAATATTTCATTCGACTATAGTTGAATGCCTACCGGTAACTAACGCTCGTATAGAAAAGGAAACCCGAAATGACCCGACACTGTCTCGGGTATATGATTTGACGGTGAAGGGATGGCCAGCACATGGTGACTCACTGTTGCCAGCATTCTCAACAAGGAGAGAACAGCTGTCAGTGTGCCGGGGGACCTTGATGTGTGGATCCCGAGTGGTAATTCCACCCAAGTTAAGGGATAGAGTGCTCAATGAGCTTCATGAGGGTCATCTGGGAGGGGTAAAAATGAAAAGCCTTGCCAGGGCTTATGTGTGGTGGCCGGGAATCGATAAACAAATCGAGGACCTGACCAAGAGCTGCTCAGGATGCCAGAAAGTCCAAAATGCACCACCACATGCCCCTCTACACCCATGGGAGTGGCCCTCATCTCCATGGCAACGGGTGCATATTGACTTTGCTGGTCCATTCATGGACTCAATGTTTTTAATAGCCGTGGATGCGCACTCGAAATGGCCTGAGGTCATCTAAATGTCCTCCACCACCACGGAGAAAACTATTGCAGTCCTACGGACCATTTTTGCCAGGAACGGCTTGCCAGAACAGATTTGCTCCGATAATGGACCACAGTTTGAGTCCGAAGAGTTCCGGAGGTTCATGAAGAAGAATGGGGTAAGGCATTACACATCCGCCCCGTATCATCCAGCCACAAATGGATTGGCTGAGAGGTTCGTACAAACCTTTAAGAAGGCAATAAAGGCTATGTACAATGACAACATTCCACTGCAACACAAGGTGGACAATTTCCTGTTCGCCTACCAGAATGCGACACATGCAGTCATCAACCAGGCCCCGGCCATGATGTTCTTTAACCGAAGGTTAAGATCTCGCCTGGATTTGCTCAGAACAAACGTACGAAGAGATGTTGAGAGTAAGCAATTCCAGCACATCCATGAGAAGCCAACAAGGAGCTTCAATGTAGGGCAACCAGTCTTGGCCCGTGACTACCGAACAGAAAAATGGCAGCCAGGAACGATATGCACATGGCAGGGCCCACTAATGTACACAGTGGACGTTGGGGAGAACATCGTGAGATGCCATGCTGACCAGATCCTAGAGTCACAGGAACAAGTCAACCCCATGCCTCGCCCCTATGTACCTGGTGAGGAACCCGACGTACAGGTCGCATCTACCCCAGAAACAGCAGCATCGGAAGCTGATGACCCAACCGACGACAGGGTGCCAGAATCGCCTCCGCACCAAGAGTGAGACACTCGGGAAAGGTGCTATTCAGAAAGGATCAGGAAGCCTCCCCAAAGACTGAATATATAAATGGACTATTTTCAGCTAACGTTGCATGTTAAAAGTGTTAATTGTAATTAGTTGATATTTAATTGTTAAATGAGTGTTATGGTACTGTTAATCTAAAAGGGGAGGAATTGTAATGTATATACCTTTAAGGGGGGAACTACTTTTTACAGCTCATGTATACTGTAGTACCGGCAGTGACCACACCTGTATTTAGCACTGAGTAGTAATCTGTACAGTCAGTTCCACAGTGAGCCACGTTGAGTAAACACCTGTTGTACCGTTCTCCTGCAGTCTGTGTCTTACTACTGACGGACACAACAGGAACCCCTGCACTGTGAGTGCCCACTATGGCCTTGCCACTGGCTTCTTTGGGGCAGAGGGTGGCTCCACATCCCAGCTTAATTGCGGCCCTTCCAATGTACGTCTGCCAGATTTATGGTGGGAGTGCACCAGAAGAGCTGCAGATTTTCAAACCTCAATTGGGAAGCCATAATTCCTGTAGTTTATTGAGATGCCACTAAATAGAATAGGACAGCTTTATTTATCAGACATTTGTTATTTAAATGAAACATTTGTTAAAGAAATTCTAGTTGAAAAATAATTTAGGTATAATATTTATTTTTTATTTGATAAGCTAGTGCACCAAAAAGTAATAACAGAGCTAATGAAAATCATAGGCAGGAACAGAAACAGCAGCAGGAGCAGGACTAGGAGCAGGGGCAGGAACTGAAACAGAAACAGGACCAGGACTAGGAGCAGGAGCAGGACAAGAGGAGAGCAGGAGCAGGACTAGGAGCTGGAGCAGGACTAGGAGCAGGACAAGGAGGAGAGCAGGAGCAGGATTAGGAGTTGGAGCAGGACTAGGAGCAGGAGCAGGACTAGGAACAGGAGCAGGAGCAGGGCTAGGAGCAGGAGTAGGACTAGGAGCAGGAGTAGGAGAAGGGGAGAGCAGTAGCAGTACTAGGAGCAGGAGTAGGACTAGGAGCAGGAGTAGGACTAGGAGGAGAGCAGGAGCAGGACTAGGAGCAGGAGTAGGACTAGGAACAGGAGCAGGAGCAGGACTGGGAGTAGGAGTATGACTAGTAGTAGGACTAGGAGCAGGAGTAGGACTAGGAGCAGGAGCAGGACTAGGAGCAGGAGTAGGACTAGGAGCAGGAGCAGGACTAGGAGCAGGAGCAGGACTAGGAGCAGGAGCAGGACTAGGAGCAGGAGTAGGACTAGGAGCAGGAGTAGGACTAGGAGCAGGAGCAGGAGTAGGACTAGGAGCAGGAGTAGGACTAGAACCAGGAGTAGGACTAGTAGGAGAGCAGGAGCAGGACTAGGAGCAGGAGTAGGACTAGGAACAGTAGCAGGACTAGGAGGAGAGCAGGAGCAGGACTAGGAGCAGGAGTACGACTAGGAGGAGAGCAGGAGCAGGACTAGGAGCAGGAGTAGGACTAGGAACAGTAGCAGGACTAGGAGGAGAGCAGTAGCAGGACTAGTAGGAGAGCAGGAGCAGGACTAGGAGCAGGAGTAGGACTAGGAGGAGAGCAGGAGCAGGACTAGGAGCAGGAGTAGGACTAGGAACAGTAGCAGGACTAGGAGGAGAGCAGTAGCAGGACTAGGAGGAGAGCAGGAGCAGGACTAGGAGCAGGAGTACGACTAGGAGGAGAGCAGGAGCAGGACTAGGAGCAGGACTAGGAGGAGAGCAGAATAAATGGATCTTTTTCCGAGTGGCAGGCAGTGACTAGTGGGGTACCGCAGGGATCGGTGCTAGGACCCCAGCTATTCACAATATATATAAATGATCTAGACGAGGGGACTAGATGTAATATCTCCAAGTTTGCAGATGACACAAAGCTGGGTGGGCATGTATGCTGTGAGGAGGATGCAGAGAACCTCCAGTATGATTTGGACAGGTTGGGTGATTGGGCAGACGCATGGTACATGCAGTATAATGTGGATAAATGCAAGGTTATCCACTTCGGTGGCAAAAACAGGAAGACACATTATTATCTGAACAGCAATAGATTGGGAAAAGGGGAAGTGCAACGAGACCTGGGTGTCCTTGTGCACCAGTCACTGAAGGTAAGCATGCAGGTGCAGCAAGCGGTTAAGAAGGCAAATGGTATGTTGGCCTTCATAGCGAGAGGATTCGAGTACAGGAGCAAGGATGTCTTGCTACAGTTGTACGGGGCCTTGTTGAAACCATACCTTGAGTATTGTGGTGTGGAGATGCCGGAGTTGGACTGGGGTGGACAAATGTAAGAAGTCACACAACACCAGGTTATAGTCCAACAGCTTTATTTGAAATCACAAGCTTTCGGAGTGCTGCTCCTTCTTCAGGTGAAGTGGAGAAATGCATAAAGACACAGCTTATATAGTCAGAGAATCATGTCAGATGTTTACAGGTAACCTTTCCAACTGCCATTTATCACACCTGGGCAGAGAGATAATCACAGCAGTCAAAGGTGTGAATGGTGTCCAAACAGGTCAGTCAGGGAAACATTACATCAAAGAACAATGAGGTGGGGTCACAAGGGGTCAAATATTGCAGATGCTGGGGTCTGTATGAAAAACAAAAAAAGACAAAAAACATTTTTTTTAGCTGGAAATCACAGCAGGTCCGGCCGCATCTGTGTAGAGAGAACAAGCCAATGTCGACTCGAGTCTGGATGACCCTGCATCAGGTGGGGTTATATGTAGTGTGACATGAACCCAAGATCTCGGTTGAGGCCGTCCTCATGGGTGCGGAACTTGGCTATCAGTTTCTGCAATATTTGACCCCTTGTGACCCCACCTCATTGTTCTTTGATGTAATGTTTCCCTGACTGACCTGTTTGGACACCATTCACACCTTTGACTGCTGTGATTATCCCTCTGCCGAGGTGTGATAAATGGCAGTTGGAAAGGTTACCTGTAAACACCTGACATGATTCTCTGACTATATAAGCTGTGTCTTTATGCATTTCTCCACTTCACCTGAAGAAGGAGCAGCGCTCCGAAAGCTTGTGATTTCAAATAAAGCTGTTGGACTATAACCTGGTGTTGTGTGACTTCTTACATTTGAGTATTGTGTGCAGTTTTGGTCGCCTTATCTGAGGAGGGATGTTCTTGCCATGGAGAGAGTGCAGCGAAGATTCACCAGACTATACCTGGGATGGCAGGAATGACATATGAGGAGAGATTGGGTCGATTAGGCTTATATTTGCTAGAGTTTAGAAGAATGAGAGAGGATCTCATTGAAACTTATAAAATTCTAACAGGACTACACAGACTAGATGCAGGAAGGATGTTCCCGATGGCGGGGGAATCCTGAACCAGGGGTCACAGTCAAAGGATAAGGGGTAAGCCATTTAGGACTGAGATGAGGAGGAATTTCTTCACCCAGAGAGTGGTGAACCTATGGAATTCTCTGCCACACAGGGCAGTTGAGGCCAATTCATTAAATATATTCAAGAAGGAGTTGGATATATTTCTTGAGGCTAACGGGATCAAGGGATATGCGGTGAAAGCAGAGACAGGGTACTGAATTTGGATGATCAGCCATGATCGCATTAAATGGCGGAGCGGGCTTGAGGGGCCAAATGGCCTACTCCTGCTCCTATCTTCTATGTTTCTAGGAGTAGGACTAGGAGCAGGAGCAGGACTAGGAGCACGACCAGGAGCAGGAGTAGGAGTAGGACTAGGAGCAGGAGCAGGAGTGGACTAGGAGCAGGAGTAGGACTAAGAGCAGGAGTAGGACTAGGAGCAGGAGCAGGAGTAGGAATAGGAGACGGAGTAGGACTAGGAGCAGGAGCAGGACTAGGAGGAGAGCAGGAGCAGGGCTTGGAGCAGGAGCAGGACTAGGAGCAGGAGTAGGACAAGGAGCAGGAGTAGGACTAGGAGGAGAGCAGGAGCAGGACTAGGGGCAGGAGTAGGACTAGGAGCAGGAGTAGGACAAGGAGCAGGAGTAGGACTAGGAGGAGAGCAGGAGCAGGATTGGAGCAGGAGTAGGACTAGGAAGAGAGCAGGAGTAGGAGTAGGAGCAGGAGCAGGACTAGGAGGAGAGCAGGAGCATGACTAGGAGCAGGAGTAGGACAAGGAGCACGAGCAGGACCAGGAGCAGGAGTCGGAGTAGGAGCAGAGCAGGAGCAGGACTAGGGGCAGGAGTAGGACTAGGAGCAGGAGTAGGAATAGGAGAGCAGGAGTGGGACCAGCGGCAGGAGTAGAACTAGGAGCAGGAGTAGGGCTAGGAGTAGGAGAAGGAGCAGGAGCAGGACTAGGAGCAGGAGTATGACTAGGTGCAGTGCAGAGCAGGACAAGGAGCAGGATTGGGACTAGGAGGAGAGCAGGAGCAGGGCAAG
Organism: Somniosus microcephalus; assembly: GCF_052327205.1. Taxonomy (NCBI): domain Eukaryota; kingdom Metazoa; phylum Chordata; class Chondrichthyes; order Squaliformes; family Somniosidae; genus Somniosus; species Somniosus microcephalus. The sequence continues at coordinate 119,656,824 of NC_140995.1, forward strand.
GAGCAGGAGTAGGACTAGGAGCAGGAGTAGGACTAGGAGCAGGAGTAGGACTAGGAGCAGGAGTCAGAGTAGGAGGATAGCAGGAGCAGGACTAGGGACAGGAGTAGGACTAGGAGCAGGAGGAGAGGAGGAACAGGACAAGGGGCAGGAGTAGGACTAGGAGCAGGAGCAGGACTAGGAGCAGAAGTAGGAGTAGGAGCAGGAGCAGGAGCGGAATAGGAGCAGGAGTAAGACTAAGAGCAGGAGTAGGACTAGGAGCAGGAGCAGGACTAGGAGCAGGAGTAGGACTAAGCGGAGAGCAGGGGCAGGGCTAGGAGCAGGAGTAGGAGCAGGAGTGGGACTAAGAGGAGTGCAGGGGCAGGGCTAGGAGCAGGAGTAGGACTAGGAGCAGGAGTGGGACTAGGAGCAGGAGCAGGACTAGGAGCAGGAGCAGGACTAGGAGCAGGACTAGGAGCAGGAGTAGGACTAGGAGCAGGAGCAGGACTAGGAGCAGGAGTAGGACTAAGAGGAGAGCAGGGGCAGGGCTAGGAGCAGGAGTAGGACTAGGAGCAGGAGTAGGACTAGGAGCAGGAGCAGGAGCAGGAGTAGGACTAGGAGCAGGAGCAGGACTAAGAGCAGGAATAGGAGTAGGGGAGAAAAGAAGCAGGGCTAGGAGCAGGAGTAGGACTAGGAGGAGCAGCAGGAGCAGGACTAGGAGCAGGAGCAGGAGCATGAGCAGGACTAGGAGTAGAAGCTGGAGCAGGACCAGGAGGAGAGCAGGAGAAGGATTAGCAGCAATGCAGGACTAGGAGCTGGAGTAGGACTAGGAGGAGAGCAGCAGCAGGACTTGGAGCAGGAGTAGGACTAGGAGCCGGAGTAGGATTAGGAGCAGGAGCAGGAGTAGGACTAGGAGGACAGCAGGTGCAGGGCTAGGAGCAGGAGCAGGACTAGGAGGAGAGCAGGAGCTGGACCAAGAGCAGGAGTACGACTAGGAGGATTGCAGGAGCAGGAACAGGACTAGGAGCAGGAGTAGACGAGGAGCAGGAGCAGGAGTAGGAGCAGGAGTAGGAGTTGGACTAGGAGGCGGGAAGGAGCAGGAACAGAACTAGGAGCAGGAGTAGGGGGAGAGCAGGAGCAGGACTAGGAGCAGGAGTAGGACGAGCAGCAGGAGCAGGATTAGGAGCAGGATTATGACTAGGAGGAGAGCAGGATCAGGACTAGGAGCAGGAGCAGGACCAGGAGCAGGAGTTGGACTAGGTGCAGGAGCAGGACCAGGAGCAGAAGTGGGACTAGGAGCAGGAGTTGGACTAGGAGGAGAGCAGGAGCAGGACTTGGAGCAGGAGAAGGACTAGGAGGAGAGCAGGAGCGTGAACAGGACTAGGAGCATGAATAGTACTGGGGGAGAGCAGGAGCAGGACTAGGAGCAGGAGTAGGAATAAGGGGGAGAGCAGGAGCATGAACAGGTAGGAGCAGAACTAGGAGCAGTAGTAGGACTAGGAGCAGGAGTAGGACTAGGAGCAGGGATAGGACTAGGTGGGAGAGCAGGAGCAGGAACAGGACTAGGAGCAGGAGCAGGACTAGGAGGAGAGCAGGAGCAGGACTAGGAGGAGAGCAGGAGCAGGAACAAGGGCAGTAGCAGAACTAGGAGCAGGAGCAGGACTAGGAGCAGGAGTAGGACTAGGAGCACGAGCAGGCCTAGGGGCAGCAGTAGGACTAGTAGCAGGAGCAGGACTCGGAGCAGAAGTAGGACTAGGAGCAGGAGTAAGACTAAGAGCAGGAGTAGGACTAGGAGCAGGAGCAGGAGTAGGACTAGGAGCAGGAGTAGGACCAGGAGCAGGAGTAGGACTAGGTGCGGGAGCAGGACTAGGAGCAGGAGCAGGACCAAGAGCAGAAGTAGGACTAGGTGCAGGAGCAGGAACAGGAGCAGAATTGGGACTTGGAGCAGGAGTTGGACTAGGAGGAGAGCAGGAGCAGGACTTGGAGCAGGAGTAGGAATAAGGGGGAGAGCAGGAGCATGAACAGGCAGGAGCAGGACTGGGATCAGGAGTAGGATTAGGAGCAGGGATAGGACTCGTTGGGAGAGCAGGAGCAGGAACAGGACTAGGAGCAGGAGCAGGACTAGGAGGAGAGCAGGAGCAGGAACAGGGGCAGGAGCAGAACTAGGAGCAGGAGCAGGACTAGGAGCAGGAGTAGGACTAGGAGCACGAGCAGGACTATGGGCAGGAGTAGGACTAGCAGCAGGAGCAGGAATTGGAGCAGAATAGGACTGGGAGCAGGAGCAGGAGCGGACTTGGAGCTGGAGTAAGACTAAGAGCAGGAGTAGGACTAGGAGCAGGAGTAGGACTAGGAGCAGGAGCAGGACTAGGAGCAGGAGTATGACTACGAGGAGAGCAGGAGCAGGACAAGGAGCAGGAGCAGGACTAGGAGCAGAAGTAGGACTAGGAGCAGGAGCAGGAGTGGACTAGGAGCAGGAGTAAGACTAAGAGCAGGAGTAAGACTACGAGCAGGAGCAGGAGTAGAACTAGGAGCAGGAGTAGGGCTAGGAGTAGGAGAAGGAGCAGGAGCTGGACTAGGAGCAGGAGTATGACTAGGTGCAGTGCAGAGCAGGACAAGGAGCAGGATTGGGACTAGGAGGAGAGCAGAAGCAGGGCAAGGAGCAGGAGTAGGACTAGGAGCAGGAGTAAGACTAGGAGCAGGAGTAGGAGTAGGAGGATAGCAGGAGCAGGACTAGGGACAGGAGTAGGACTAGGAGCAGGAGTAGGACTAGGAGCAGGAGCAGGAGTAGGAGGAGAGCAGGAGCAGGACTAGGAGCAGAAGTAGGAGTAGGAGCAGGAGCCGAAGCGGACTAGGAGCAGGAGTAAGACTAAGAGCAGGAGTAGGACTAGGAGCAGGAGTAGGACTAGGACTAGGAGCAGGAGCAGGACTAGGAGCAGGAGTAGGACTAGGACTAGGAGCAGGAGCAGGACTAGGAGCAGGAGTAGGACTAGGAGGAGAGCAGGGGCAGGGCTAGGAGCAGGAGAAAACTAGGAGCAGGTGTGGGACTAGGAGCAGGAGCAGGACTAGGAGTAGGAGTAGGAGTAGGATGAGAGCAGGAGCAGTACTCGGGGCAGGAGTAGGACTAGGAGCAGGAGCAGGAGCAGGACTAGGAGCAGGAGCAGGAGCAGGACTCGGAGCAGGAATAGGAGTAGGGGAGAACAGGAGCAGGACTAGGAGCAGGAGTAGGACTAGGAGGAGGAGCAGGAGTAGGACTAGGAGCAGGAGCAGGACTAGGAGCAGAAGTAGGAGCATGAGCAGGAGCAGGACCAGGAGGAGAGCAGGAGAAGGATTAGCAGCAATGCAGGACTAGGAGCTGGAGTCGGACTAGGAGGAGAGCAGGAGCAGGACTTGGAGCAGGAGTAGGATTAGGAGCAGGAGCAGGAGTAGGAGGAGAGCAGGAGCAGGACTAGGAGCAGAAGTAGGAGTAGGAGCAGGAGCCGAAGCGGACTAGGAGCAGGAGTAAGACTAAGAGCAGGAGTAGGACTAGGAGCAGGAGTAGGACTAGGACTAGGAGCAGGAGCAGGACTAGGAGCAGGAGTAGGACTAGGACTAGGAGCAGGAGCAGGACTAGGAGCAGGAGTAGGACTAGGAGGAGAGCAGGGGCAGGGCTAGGAGCAGGAGAAAACTAGGAGCAGGTGTGGGACTAGGAGCAGGAGCAGGACTAGGAGTAGGAGTAGGAGTAGGATGAGAGCAGGAGCAGTACTCGGGGCAGGAGTAGGACTAGGAGCAGGAGCAGGAGCAGGACTAGGAGCAGGAGCAGGACTCGGAGCAGGAATAGGAGTAGGGGAGAACAGGAGCAGGACTAGGAGCAGGAGTAGGACTAGGAGGAGGAGCAGGAGTAGGACTAGGAGCAGGAGCAGGACTAGGAGCAGAAGTAGGAGCATGAGCAGGAGCAGGACCAGGAGGAGAGCAGGAGAAGGATTAGCAGCAATGCAGGACTAGGAGCTGGAGTCGGACTAGGAGGAGAGCAGGAGCAGGACTTGGAGCAGGAGTAGGATTAGGAGCAGGAGCAGGACTAGGACCAGGAGTATGACTAGGAGCAGGAGCAGGAGGAGAGCAGGTGCAGGGCTAGGAGCAGGAGCAGGACTAGGAGGAGAGCAGGAGCTGGACCAAGGGCGGGAGTACGACTAGGAGGATTGCAGGAGCAGGAACAGGACTAGGAGCAGGATTAGGATGAGGAGCAGGAGCAGGTGTAGGAGCAGGAGTAGGAGTTGGACTAGGAGGTGAGAAGGAGCAGGAACAGAACTAGGAGCAGGAGTAGGGGGAGAGCAGGAGCAGGACTAGGAGCAGGAGTAGGACTAGGGGGCGAGCAGGAGCAGGAACAGGACTAGGAGCAGGAGTAGGACGAGAAGCAGGAGCAGGATTAGGAGCTGGATTAGGACTAGGTGCAGGAGCAGGACCAGGAGCAGAAGTGGGACTAGGAGCAGGAGTTGGACTAGGAGGAGAGCAGGTGCAGGACTTGGAGCAGGAGAAGGACTAGGAGGAGAGCAGGAGCGTGAACAGGACTAGAAGCATGAATAGTACTGGGGGAGAGCAGGAGCAGGACTAGGAGCAGGAGTAGGAATAAGGGGGAGAACAGGAGCATGAACAGGTAGGAGCAGGAGCAGGACTAGGAGGAGAGCAGGAGCAGGAACAGGAGCAAGAGCAGAACTAGGAGCAGTAGTAGGACTAGGAGCAGGAGTAGGACTAGGAGCAGGGATAGGACTAGGTAGGAGAGCAGGAGCAGGAACAGGACTAGGAGCAGGAGCAGGACTAGGAGGAGAGCAGGAGCAGGAAAAGGGGCAGGAGCAGAACTAGGAGCAGGAGCAGGACTAGGGGCAGCAGTAGGACTAGTAGCAGGAGCAGGACTAGGAGCAGAAGTAGGACTAGGAGCAGGAGTAAGACTAAGAGCAGGAGTAGGACTAGGAGCAGGAGCAGGAGTAGGACTAGGAGCAGGAGTAGGGCCAGGAGCAGGAGTAGGACTAGGTGCAGGAGCAGGACTAGGAGCAGGAGTAGGACTAGGTGCAGGAGCAGGACCAGGAGCAGAAGTGGGACAAGGAGCAGGATTTGGACTAGGAGGAGAGCAGGAGCAGGACTTGGAGCAGAAGTGGTACTAGGGGCAGGAGCAGGACTAGGAGCAGGAGTAGGAATAAGGGGGAAGAGCAGGAGCATGAACAGGTAGGTGCAGGAGCAGGACTAGGAGCAGGAGTAGGATTAGGAGCAGGGATAGGACTCGGTGGGAGAGCAGGAGCAGGAACAGGTCTAGGAGCAGGAGCAGGACTAGGAGGAGAGCAGGAGCAGGAACAGGGGCAGGAGCAGAACTAGGAGCAGGAGCAGGACTAGGAGCAGGAGTAGGACTAGGAGCACGAGCAGGACTAGGGGCAGGAGTAGGACTAGGAGCAGGAGCAGGACTAGGAGCAGAATTAGGACTAGGAGCAGGAGCAGGAGCAGACTAGGAGCAGGAGTAGGACTAGGAGCAGGAGCAGGAGTAGGACTAGGAGCAGGAGCAGGACTAGGAGCAGGAGTAGGACTAGGAGCACGAGCAGGACTAGGGGCAGGAGTAGGACAAGGAGCAGGAGCAGGACTAGGAGCAGAATTGGAACTAGGAGGAGAGCAGGAGCAGGACAAGGAGCAGGAGCAGGACTAGGAGCAGGATTAGGACTAGGAGGAGAGCAGGAGCAGGACTAGGAGCAGTAGCAGGACCAGGAGCAGGAGTAGGACTAGCTGCAGGAGCAGGACCAGGAGCAGAAGTGGGAACAGGGGGGAGAGCAGGAGCAGGACTTGGAGCAGGAGTAGGAACAGGGGGGAGAGCAGGAGCATGAACAGGTAGGAGCAGGAGCAGGACTAGGAGCAGGAGTATGACTAGGAGCAGGGATAGGACTAGGTGGGAGAGCAGGAGCAGGAACAGGACTCGGAGCAGGAGTAGGACTAGGTGCAGGAGCAGGACCAGGAGCAGAAGTGGGACTAGGAGCAGGAGTTGGACTAGGAGGAGAGCAGGAGCAGGAATTGGAGCAGGAGAAGGACTAGGAGGAGAGCAGGAGCAGGAACAGGACTAGGAGCAGGAATAGTACTTGGGGAGAGCAGGAGCAGGACTAGGAGCAGGAGTAGGAATAGTGGGGAGAGCAGGAGCATGAACAGGTAGGAGCAGGAGCAGGAACAGGAACAGGAGCAGGAGCAGAACTAGGAGCAGGAGTAGGACTAGGAGCAGGAGTAGGACTGGGAGCAGGGATAGGACTAGGTGGGAGAGCAGGAGCAGGAACAGGACTAGGAGCAGGAGCAGGACTAGGAGGAGAGCAGGAGCAGGAACAGGGGCAGGAGCAGAACTAGGAGCAGGAGTAGGACTAGGAGCAGGAGTAGGACTTGGAGCAGGACTAGCACTAGGAGGAGAGCAGGAGCAGGACTAGGAGCAGGAGCAGGACTAGGAGATAGATTGGACTAGGAGCAGCAGAGCAGGACTTGGGGCAGGGATTGGACTAGGAGCCGGAATAGGATTATGAGCAGGAACAGGACTAGCAGCGGAGTAGGATTAGTAGCAGGAGCAGGACTAGGAGCAGGAGTAGGACTGGGAGCAGGGATAGGACCAGGAGGAGAGCAGGAGCAGGAACAGGGGCAGGAGCAGAACTAGGAGCAGGAGTAGGACTAGGAGCAGGACTAGCACTAGGAGGAGAGCAGGAGTAGGACTAGGAGCAGGAGCAGGACTAGGAGATAGATTGGACTAGGAGCAGCGGAGCAGGACTTGGAGCAGGGATTGGACTAGGAGCCGGAATAGGATTATGAGCAGGGACAGGACTAGCAGCCGGAGTAGGATTAGTAGCAGGAGCAGGATGGGGAGCAGGACTAGAACTAGGAGCAGGAGTAGGACTTGGAGGAGAGCAAGACTAGGAGGAGGAGCAGGAATAGGACTAGGGCGAGAGCAGGAGCAGGACTAGGAGCAGGAGTATAACTAGGAGCAGGTGTAGGACTAGGAGCAGGAGTAGGACTAGGAGCAGGAGTAGGACTATGAGCAGGAGCAAGATTAGGAGCAGGAGTAGCACTAGGAACAGGAGCAGGAGCGGATTAGGAGCAGGAGTCAGACAGAGAGCAGTAGTAGGACTAGGAGCAGGAGCAAGAGTAGGAATAGGAGCTAGATTGGACTAGGAGCAGGAGTAGGACTGAGAGCAGGAGCAGGACTAGGAGGAGAGCAGTTGCAAAACTAGGAGCAAGAATATGACTAGGAGGAGAGCAGGAGTAGGACTAGGAGCAGGAGTAGGACTTGGAGCAGGACTAGGAGCAGGAGCAGGACTAGGAGCAGGACTAGGAGCAGGAGCAAGAGTAGGAGCAGTAGTAGGACAAGGAGGAGAGCAGCAGCAGGACTTGGAGCAGCAGTAGGACTAGGCGGAGAGCAGGAGCAGGACTAGGAGCAGGAGCAGGACTAGGAGCAGGAGTAGGACTAGGAGCAGGAGCAGGAGTAGGGCTAGGAGGAGTAGGACCAGGAGCAGGAGGAGTAGGACTGGAGCAGTAGTAGGACTAGGAGAAGGAGTAGGTCTAGGAGCAGGAGATGGCGTAGGACTAGGAGCAGGAGCAGGAGTAGGACTAGGAGGAGTAGGAATGGAGCAGGAGGAGTAGGACTGGTGCAGGAGCAGGACTGGGAGCAGGAGCAGGACTGGGAGCAGGAGCAGGACTAGGAGCAGAAGCAGGATTGAAGCAGGAGTAGGAGCAGGAGTAGGACGAGAGCAGGAGCAGGTACAGGACTAGGAGCAGGAGTAAGACTAGGAGGAGAGCAGGAGCAGGACTTGGAGCAGGACTAGGAGCAGGAGCAGGACCAGGACTAGGAGAAGGAGTAGGACTATGAGCAGGTGTAGGACTAGGAGAAGGAGTAGGACTAGGAGCAGGAGCAGGACTTGGAGCAGGAGCAGGAATTGGAGCAGGAGTAGGACTAGGAGGAGAGCAGGAGCAGGACTAGGAGCAGGAGTAGGACTAGCAGCAGGAGTAGGACTATGAGCAGGAGCAGGACTAGAAGCAGGAGTAGGACTAGGAGCAGGAGCAGGACTAGGAGCAGGAGCAGGAGCAGGAGAAGGATCAGGAGCAGGATTGGAGCAGGAGTAGGACTAGAAGCAGCAGCAGGACTAGGAGCAGGAGTAGGACTAGGAACAGGAGCAGGACTAGGAGCAGGAGCAGGACAAGGAGCAGGAATAGGATTAGGAGCAGGAGCAGGACCAGGAGCAGAAGCAGGAGAAGGAGGAGGAGCAGGACTAGGAGCAGGAGTAGGACTAGAAGCAGGTGCAGGACTAGGAGCAAGAGTAGGACTAGGAACAGGAGCAGGACTAGGAGCAGGAGCAGGACAAGGAGCAGGAGTAGGATTGGAGCCAGAGCAGGACTAGGAGCAGGAGCAGGACCAGGAGCAGGAGTAGGACTAGGAGCAGGAGCAGGATTAGGACTAGGAGCAGTAGCAGGACTCGGCACATGAGTAGGACTAGAAGCAGGAGCAGGACTTGGAGCAGGGGTAGGGCTAGGAGCAGGAGCAGGAGGAGAGCCTGAGCAGGACTAGGAGCAGGAATAGGACTCGGGGGAGAGCAGGTGCAGGACTAGGAGCAGGAGTAGGTCTAGGAGGAGAGCAGGAGCAGGAGCAGAAGATTGACTAGGACCAGGAGTAGGACTAGGAGGAGAGCAGGAGCAGGAACAGGAGTAGGAGCAGGAGTAGGACGAGGAGCAGGAGTAGGAATAGGAGCAGGAGTAGGACTGGGAGTAGAGCAGGAGTAGGATTTGGTGCAGGAGTAGGACTTGGAGGAGAGCAGGAGCAGGAACAGGACTTGGAGCAGGAGCAGGTCTAGGAGCAGCAGTAGCACTAGGAGGAGAGCAGGAGTGGGACTAGGAGCAGGAGCAAGACTGGGAGAAGGAATAGGACTAGGAGCAGGAGTAGGGCTTGGAGCAGGAGCAGGACTAGGAGCAGGAGCAGGACTAGAAGCAAGAGCAGGACTAGGAGCAGGAGTAGGACAAGTAGCAGGAGTAGGACTAGTAGAAGGAGTAGGACTAGGAGCAAGAACAGGTCTAGGAGCAGGACTCGGAGCAGGAATAGGACTGGGAGCAGGAGTAGGACTGGGAGCAGGAGAAGGACTAGGAGCAGGAGAAGGACTAGGAGCAGGAGCAGGACTAGGAGCAGGAGCAGGACTAGGAGAGGTGCAGGACTAGGAACGGTAGCAGGACTAGGAGCAGGAGTAGGACTAGGAGCAGGTGTAGGAGTAAGAGGAGAGCAGGAGCAGGACTAGGGTCCGGAGTAGGACTAGGAGGAGAGCAGGAGCAGGGCTAGGAGCAGGAGTAGGACTAGGAGTAGGAGTAGGACTAGGAGCAGGAGCAGGAGCAGGAGCAGGACTAGGAGCAGGAGTAGGAGAAGGATGAGAGCGGGTGCAGGTCTAGGGGCAGATGTAGGACTAGGAGCAGGGGTAGTACTAGGAGCAGGAGTAAGACTAGGAAGAGAGCAGGAGCAGGAAAAGGACTAGCAGCAGGAGTAGGGCTAGGAGGAGAGCAGGAGCAGGATTGAGCAGGAGTAGGACTAGGAGCACGAGCAGGACTAGGAGCAGGAGTAGGACTAGGAGCAGGAGCAGGACTAGGAGCAGGAATAGGAGTAGGAGGAGAGCAGGAGCAGGACTAGGGGTAGGAGTAGGACTAGATCAGGAGTAGGACTAAGAGCAGGATTAGGACTAGGAGCAGGGGCAGGACTAGTAGCAGGATTAGGAATAGGAGGAGACCTGGAGCAGGACTAGGGGTAGGAGTAGGACTCGATCAGGAGTAGAACTAGGAGCAGGAGTAGGACTAGGAGCAGGAACAGGACTAGGAGCAGGAGTAGGAGTAGGAGGAGAGCAGGATCAGGACTAGGGGCTGGAGTAGGACTAGGAGCAGGATTAGCACTTGGAGCAGGAGCAGGAGCAGACTAGGAGGCTGAATAAAGAGAGCAGGAGTGGAACTAGGAGCAGGAGCAGGAGTAGGACTAGGAGCAGGAGCAGGACTAGGAGGAGAGCAGTAGCAGGACAAGGAGCAGGATTGGGACTAGGAGGAGAGCAGGAGCAGGACAACGAGCAGGAGCAGGACAACGAGCAGGAGCAGGACTAGGAGCAGGAGTAGAACTAGGAGCAGGAGCAGGATTGGAGCAGGAATAGGACTAGGAGCAGGTGCAGGACTAGGAGCAGAATTAGGAGCAGGAGTAGGACTAAGAGCAGGAGCAGGACCAGGTGCAGGAGCAGGACTAGGGGCAGGAGCAGGACTAGGAGGAGAGCAGGAACAGGAACAGGAGCAGGAGTAGGACTAGGAGCAGGAGTAGGAGTAGGACTAGGAGAAGGTGTAGGACTAGGAGCAGGAGCAGCAGCAGGACAAGGAGCAGGAGCAGGACTAGGAGCAGGAGTAGGACTAGGAGCAGGAGCAGGAGCAGGACAAGGAGCAGGACTAGGAGCAGGAGCAGGACTAGGAGGAGAGCTGGAGTAGGACTAGGAGCAGGAGCAGGAGTAGGACTGGGAGCAGGAGGAGGGCTAGGAGGAGGAGCAGGACTCGGAACAGGAGCAGGAGCAGGGCTAGGAGCAGGAGCAGGAGTAGGAGCAGGAGCAGGAGGAGAGCAGGAGCAGGACTAGGGGCAGGAGTAGGACGGTGCAGGCGTAGGACTAGGAGCAGGAGTAGGACTAGGAGGAGAGCAGAAGGAGGACTAGGAGCACGAGCAGGACTAGGAGCAGGAATAGGAGTAGGAGGAGAGCAGGAGCAGGACTAGGGGCAGGCGTAGGACTAGGACGAGTGCAGGTATAGGAGCAGGAGTAGGAGTAGGAGGAGTGCAGGAGAAGGACTAGGAGCAGGAGTAGGAATAGGAGGAGACAAGGAGCAGGACTAGGGGTAGGAGTAGGACTAGATCAAGAGTAGGACTCGGAGCAGGAGTAGGACTAGGAGCAGGAGCAGGACTAGGAGCAGGAGTAGGAGTAGGAGGAGAGCAGGATCAGGACTAGGGCAGGAGTAGGACAAGGAGCAGGAGTAGCACTTGGAGCAGGAGCAGGAGCAGACTATGAGGCTGAATAATGATAGCAGGAGTGGAACTAGGAGCAGGAGCAGGATTGGAGCAGGAATAGGACTAGGAGCAGGAGCAGGAGCAGGATTGGAGCAGGAATAGGACTAGGAGCAGGTGCAGGACTAGGAGCAGGAGCAGAATTAGGAGCAGGAGTAGGACTAAGAGCAGGAGCAGGACTAGGTGCAGGAGCAGGACTAGGTGCAGGAGCAGGACTAGGAGCAGGAGCAGGACTAGGAGGAGAGCAGGAACAGGAACAGGAGCAGGAGCAGAACTAGGAGCAGGAGTAGGACTAGGAGCAGGAGTAGGAGTAGGACTAGGAGAAGGAGTAGGACTAGGAGCAGAAGCAGCACTACGAGCAGGAGCAGCAGCAGGACAAGGAGCAGGAGCAGGACTAGGAGCAGGAGTAGGACTAGGAGCAGGAGCAGGAGCAGGAGCAGGAGCAGGAGCAGGACAAGGAGCAGGACTAGGAGCAGGACTAGGAGCAGGACTAGGAGCAGGACTAGGAGCAGGAGCAGGACTAGGAGGAGAGCTGGAGTAGGACTAGGAGCAGGAGCATAAGTAGGACTGGGAGCAGGAGCAGGGCTAGGAGGAGGAGCAGGACTAGGAGCAGGAGCAGGACTAGGAGGAGAGCAGGAACAGGAACAGGAGCAGGAGCAGAACTAGGAGCAGGAGTAGGACTAGGAGCAGGAGCAGGAGTAGGACTAGGAGAAGGAGTAGGACTAGGAGCAGAAGCAGCACTACGAGCAGGAGCAGCAGCAGGACAAGGAGCAGGAGCAGGACTAGGAGCAGGAGTAGGACTAGGAGCAGGAGCAGGAGCAGGAGCAGGAGCAGGAGCAGGAGCAGGACTAGGAGCAGGACTAGGAGCAGGACTAGGAGCAGGACTAGGAGCAGGAGCAGGACTAGGAGGAGAGCTGGAGTAGGACTAGGAGCAGGAGCATAAGTAGGACTGGGAGCAGGAGCAGGGCTAGGAGGAGGAGCAGGACTAGGAGCAGGAGCAGGGCTAGGAGCAGGAGCAGGAGTAGGAGTAAAAGAAGAGCAGGAGCAGGACTAGGGGCAGGAGTAGGACTCGGTGCAGGCGTAGGACTAGGAGCAGGAGTAGGACTAGGAGAAGAGCAGAAGGAGGACTAGGATCAGGAGCAGGACTAGGAGCAGGAGTAGGACTAGGAGGAGAGCAGGAGCAGGACTAGGAGCAGGAGCAGAATTAGGAGCAGGAGTAGGACTAAGAGCAGGTGCAGGACTAGGTGCAGGAGCAGGACTAGAAGCAGGAGCAGGACTCGGAGGAGAGCAGGAACAGGAACAGGAGCAGGAGCAGAACTAGGAGCAGGACTAGGAGCAGGAGTAGGACTGGGAGCAGGAATAGGTCTTGGAGCAGGAGTAGGGCTGGGAGCAGGAGTAGAACTGGGAGCAGGAATAGGAGTTGGAGCAGGAGCAGGATTAGGAGCAGAAGCAGGAGCAGGACAAGGAGCAGGAGCAGGACAAGGAGGAGAGCAGGAGTGGACTAGGAGCAGGAGTAGGACTGGGAGCAGGTGTAGGACTAGGAGCAGGAGCAGGATTAGGTGCAGGAGTAGCAATCGGGGGAGAGCAGGAGCAGGACTAGGAGCAGGAATAGGACTAGGAGCAGTAGTAGGACTAGGAGGAAAGCAGGAGCAGGACTATGAGCAGGACTAGGAGCAGAAATAGGACTAGGAGCAGGAGTAGGAATAGGAGGAGAGCAGGAGCAGGTCTAGAGCAGGAAAAGGACTTGGGGGCGAGCAGGAACAGGACTAGGTGCAGGAGTAGGACTAGGGGAGAGCAGGAGCAGGAATAGGACTAGGAGCAGTAGTAGGACTAGGAGGAGAGCAGGAGCAGGACTATGAGCAGGAGCAGGACTAGGAGCAGAAATAGGACTAGGAGCAGGAGTAGGACTAGGAGGAGAGCAGGAGCAGGACTATGAGCAGGACTAGGAGCAGGAATAGGACTAGGAGCAGGAGTAGGACTAGGAGGAGAGCAGGAGCAGGACTATGAGCAGGAGCAGGACTAGGAGCAGGAATAGGACTAGGAGCAGAAGTAGGACTAGGAGCGGGAGTAGGACTAGCAGCAGGAGCAGGACTTGGAGCAGGAGTAGGACTAGGCGCAGGAGCAGGACTAGGAGCAGGAGCTGGACTAGGAGCAGGTGCAGGACTAGGAGCAGGAGTACGACTAGTAGTAGGAGCAGGACTAGGAGCAGGAGTAGGCCTAGGAGCAGGAGCAGGAGCAGGAGCAGGAGCAGGAGCAGGACAAGGAGCAGGACTAGGAGCAGGACTAGGAGCAGGACTAGGAGCAGGACTAGGAGCAGGAGCAGGACTAGGAGGAGAGCTGGAGTAGGACTAGGAGCAGGAGCATAAGTAGGACTGGGAGCAGGAGCAGGGCTAGGAGGAGGAGCAGGACTAGGAGCAGGAGCAGGACTAGGAGGAGAGCAGGAACAGGAACAGGAGCAGGAGCAGAACTAGGAGCAGGAGTAGGACTAGGAGCAGGAGCAGGAGTAGGACTAGGAGAAGGAGTAGGACTAGGAGCAGAAGCAGCACTACGAGCAGGAGCAGCAGCAGGACAAGGAGCAGGAGCAGGACTAGGAGCAGGAGTAGGACTAGGAGCAGGAGCAGGAGCAGGAGCAGGAGCAGGAGCAGGAGCAGGACTAGGAGCAGGACTAGGAGCAGGACTAGGAGCAGGACTAGGAGCAGGAGCAGGACTAGGAGGAGAGCTGGAGTAGGACTAGGAGCAGGAGCATAAGTAGGACTGGGAGCAGGAGCAGGGCTAGGAGGAGGAGCAGGACTAGGAGCAGGAGCAGGGCTAGGAGCAGGAGCAGGAGTAGGAGTAAAAGAAGAGCAGGAGCAGGACTAGGGGCAGGAGTAGGACTCGGTGCAGGCGTAGGACTAGGAGCAGGAGTAGGACTAGGAGAAGAGCAGAAGGAGGACTAGGATCAGGAGCAGGACTAGGAGCAGGAGTAGGACTAGGAGGAGAGCAGGAGCAGGACTAGGAGCAGGAGCAGAATTAGGAGCAGGAGTAGGACTAAGAGCAGGTGCAGGACTAGGTGCAGGAGCAGGACTAGAAGCAGGAGCAGGACTCGGAGGAGAGCAGGAACAGGAACAGGAGCAGGAGCAGAACTAGGAGCAGGACTAGGAGCAGGAGTAGGACTGGGAGCAGGAATAGGTCTTGGAGCAGGAGTAGGGCTGGGAGCAGGAGTAGAACTGGGAGCAGGAATAGGAGTTGGAGCAGGAGCAGGATTAGGAGCAGAAGCAGGAGCAGGACAAGGAGCAGGAGCAGGACAAGGAGGAGAGCAGGAGTGGACTAGGAGCAGGAGTAGGACTGGGAGCAGGTGTAGGACTAGGAGCAGGAGCAGGATTAGGTGCAGGAGTAGCAATCGGGGGAGAGCAGGAGCAGGACTAGGAGCAGGAATAGGACTAGGAGCAGTAGTAGGACTAGGAGGAAAGCAGGAGCAGGACTATGAGCAGGACTAGGAGCAGAAATAGGACTAGGAGCAGGAGTAGGAATAGGAGGAGAGCAGGAGCAGGTCTAGAGCAGGAAAAGGACTTGGGGGCGAGCAGGAACAGGACTAGGTGCAGGAGTAGGACTAGGGGAGAGCAGGAGCAGGAATAGGACTAGGAGCAGTAGTAGGACTAGGAGGAGAGCAGGAGCAGGACTATGAGCAGGAGCAGGACTAGGAGCAGAAATAGGACTAGGAGCAGGAGTAGGACTAGGAGGAGAGCAGGAGCAGGACTATGAGCAGGACTAGGAGCAGGAATAGGACTAGGAGCAGGAGTAGGACTAGGAGGAGAGCAGGAGCAGGACTATGAGCAGGAGCAGGACTAGGAGCAGGAATAGGACTAGGAGCAGAAGTAGGACTAGGAGCGGGAGTAGGACTAGCAGCAGGAGCAGGACTTGGAGCAGGAGTAGGACTAGGCGCAGGAGCAGGACTAGGAGCAGGAGCTGGACTAGGAGCAGGTGCAGGACTAGGAGCAGGAGTACGACTAGTAGTAGGAGCAGGACTAGGAGCAGGAGTAGGCCTAGGAGCAGGAGCAGGACTTGGAGCAGGAGTAGGACTAGGAGCAGGAGTAGAACAAGAGCAGCAGTAGGAGTAGGAGGAGAGCAGGAGCAGGGCTAGGAGCAGGAGTAGGACTAGGAGCAGGATTAAGACTAGGAGGAGAGTAGGAGCACGAACAGGACTAGCAGCCGGAGTAGGACTATGCGGAGAGCAGGAGTAGGACAAGGAGCTGGAGTAGGACTAGGAGCACAAGCAGGACTAGGAGCAGGAGTAGGAGTAGGAGGAGAGCAGGAGCAGGGCTACGAGCAGGAGTAGGACCAGGAGCAGGAGTAGGAGTAGGACTAGGAGCATGAGCAGGACTAGGAGCTGGAGCAGGACTAGGAGCAGGAGCACGACTAGGAGCAGGAGTAGGACTAGCAGAAGGAGTAGGACTAGGAGCAGGAGTAGGACTAGGAGGAGAGCAGGAGTGGGACTAGGAGCAGGAGCAAGACTGGGAGAAGGAATAGGACTAGGAGCAGGAGTAGGACTAGGAGCAGGAGCAGGAGTAGGGCTAGGAGGAGTAGGACCAGGAGCAGGAGGAGTAGGACTGGAGCAGTAGTAGGACTAGGAGAAGGAGTAGGTCTAGGAGCAGGAGATGGCGTAGGACTAGGAGCAGGAGCAGGAGTAGGACTAGGAGGAGTAGGAATGGAGCAGGAGGAGTAGGACTGGTGCAGGAGCAGGACTGGGAGCAGGAGCAGGACTGGGAGCAGGAGCAGGACTAGGAGCAGAAGCAGGATTGAAGCAGGAGTAGGAGCAGGAGTAGGACGAGAGCAGGAGCAGGTACAGGACTAGGAGCAGGAGTAAGACTAGGAGGAGAGCAGGAGCAGGACTTGGAGCAGGACTAGGAGCAGGAGCAGGACCAGGACTAGGAGAAGGAGTAGGACTATGAGCAGGTGTAGGACTAGGAGAAGGAGTAGGACTAGGAGCAGGAGCAGGACTTGGAGCAGGAGCAGGAATTGGAGCAGGAGTAGGACTAGGAGGAGAGCAGGAGCAGGACTAGGAGCAGGAGTAGGACTAGCAGCAGGAGTAGGACTATGAGCAGGAGCAGGACTAGAAGCAGGAGTAGGACTAGGAGCAGGAGCAGGACTAGGAGCAGGAGCAGGAGAAGGATCAGGAGCAGGATTGGAGCAGGAGTAGGACTAGAAGCAGCAGCAGGACTAGGAGCAGGAGTAGGACTAGGAACAGGAGCAGGACTAGGAGCAGGAGCAGGACAAGGAGCAGGAATAGGATTAGGAGCAGGAGCAGGACCAGGAGCAGAAGCAGGAGAAGGAGGAGGAGCAGGAGCAGGACTAGGAGCAGGAGTAGGACTAGAAGCAGGTGCAGGACTAGGAGCAAGAGTAGGACTAGGAACAGGAGCAGGACTAGGAGCAGGAGCAGGACAAGGAGCAGGAGTAGGATTGGAGCCAGAGCAGGACTAGGAGCAGGAGCAGGACCAGGAGCAGGAGTAGGACTAGGAGCAGGAGCAGGATTAGGACTAGGAGCAGTAGCAGGACTCGGCACATGAGTAGGACTAGAAGCAGGAGCAGGACTTGGAGCAGGGGTAGGGCTAGGAGCAGGAGCAGGAGGAGAGCCGGAGCAGGACTAGGAGCAGGAATAGGACTCGGGGGAGAGCAGGTGCAGGACTAGGAGCAGGAGTAGGTCTAGGAGGAGAGCAGGAGCAGGAGCAGAAGATTGACTAGGACCAGGAGTAGGACTAGGAGGAGAGCAGGAGCAGGAACAGGAGTAGGAGCAGGAGTAGGACGAGGAGCAGGAGTAGGAATAGGAGCAGGAGTAGGACTGGGAGTAGAGCAGGAGTAGGATTTGGTGCAGGAGTAGGACTTGGAGGAGAGCAGGAGCAGGAACAGGACTTGGAGCAGGAGCAGGTCTAGGAGCAGCAGTAGCACTAGGAGGAGAGCAGGAGTGGGACTAGGAGCAGGAGCAAGACTGGGAGAAGGAATAGGACTAGGAGCAGGAGTAGGGCTTGGAGCAGGAGCAGGACTAGGAGCAGGAGCAGGACTAGAAGCAAGAGCAGGACAAG
Organism: Somniosus microcephalus; assembly: GCF_052327205.1. Taxonomy (NCBI): domain Eukaryota; kingdom Metazoa; phylum Chordata; class Chondrichthyes; order Squaliformes; family Somniosidae; genus Somniosus; species Somniosus microcephalus. The sequence goes on from NC_140995.1 coordinate 119,673,891, forward strand.
TAGCAGGAGTAGGACTAGTAGAAGGAGTAGGACTAGGAGCAAGAACAGGCCTAGGAGCAGGACTCGGAGCAGGAATAGGACTGGGAGCAGGAATAGGACTGGGAGCAGGAGTAGGACTGGGAGCAGGAGAAGGACTAGGAGCAGGAGAAGGACTAGGAGCAGGAGCAGGGCTAGGAGGAGGAGCAGGACTAGGAGCAGGAGCAGGACTAGGAGCAGGAGCAGGACTAGGAGGAGAGCAGGAACAGGAGCAGGAGCAGAACTAGGAGCAGGAGTAGGACTAGGAGCAGGAGTAGGAGTAGGACTAGGAGAAGGAGTAGGACTAGGAGCAGAAGCAGCACTACGAGCAGGAGCAGCAGCAGGACAAGGAGCAGGAGCAGGACTAGGAGCAGGAGTAGGACTAGGAGCAGGAGCAGGAGCAGGAGCAGGAGCAGGAGCAGGAGCAGGAGCAGGAGCAGGAGCAGGAGCAGGACTAGGAGCAGGACTAGGAGCAGGACTAGGAGCAGGACTAGGAGCAGGACTAGGAGCAGGAGCAGGACTAGGAGGAGAGCTGGAGTAGGACTAGGAGCAGGAGCATAAGTAGGACTGGGAGCAGGAGCAGGGCTAGGAGGAGGAGCAGGACTAGGAGCAGGAGCAGGGCTAGGAGCAGGAGCAGGAGTAGGAGTAAAAGAAGAGCAGGAGCAGGACTAGGGGCAGGAGTAGGACTCGGTGCAGGCGTAGGACTAGGAGCAGGAGTAGGACTAGGAGAAGAGCAGAAGGAGGACTAGGATCAGGAGCAGGACTAGGAGCAGGAGTAGGACTAGGAGGAGAGCAGGAGCAGGACTAGGAGCAGGAGCAGAATTAGGAGCAGGAGTAGGACTAAGAGCAGGTGCAGGACTAGGTGCAGGAGCAGGACTAGAAGCAGGAGCAGGACTCGGAGGAGAGCAGGAACAGGAACAGGAGCAGGAGCAGAACTAGGAGCAGGACTAGGAGCAGGAGTAGGACTGGGAGCAGGAATAGGTCTTGGAGCAGGAGTAGGGCTGGGAGCAGGAGTAGAACTGGGAGCAGGAATAGGAGTTGGAGCAGGAGCAGGATTAGGAGCAGAAGCAGGAGCAGGACAAGGAGCAGGAGCAGGACAAGGAGGAGAGCAGGAGTGGACTAGGAGCAGGAGTAGGACTGGGAGCAGGTGCAGGACTAGGAGCAGGAGCAGGATTAGGTGCAGGAGTAGCAATCGGGGGAGAGCAGGAGCAGGACTAGGAGCAGGAATAGGACTAGGAGCAGTAGTAGGACTAGGAGGAAAGCAGGAGCAGGACTATGAGCAGGACTAGGAGCAGAAATAGGACTAGGAGCAGGAGTAGGAATAGGAGGAGAGCAGGAGCAGGTCTAGAGCAGGAAAAGGACTTGGGGGCGAGCAGGAACGGGACTAGGTGCAGGAGTAGGACTAGGGGAGAGCAGGAGCAGGAATAGGACTAGGAGCAGTAGTAGGACTAGGAGGAGAGCAGGAGCAGGACTATGAGCAGGAGCAGGACTAGGAGCAGAAATAGGACTAGGAGCAGGAGTAGGACTAGGAGGAGAGCAGGAGCAGGACTATGAGCAGGAGCAGGACTAGGAGCAGGAATAGGACTAGGAGCAGGAGTAGGACTAGGAGGAGAGCAGGAGCAGGACTATGAGCAGGAGCAGGACTAGGAGCAGGAATAGGACTAGGAGCAGAATTAGGACTAGGAGCGGGAGTAGGACTAGCAGCAGGAGCAGGACTTGGAGCAGGAGTAGGACTAGGCGCAGGAGCAGGACTAGGAGCAGGAGCTGGACTAGGAGCAGGTGCAGGACTAGGAGCAGGAGTACGACTAGTAGTAGGAGCAGGACTAGGAGCAGGAGTAGGCCTAGGAGCAGGAGCAGGACTTGGAGCAGGAGTAGGACTAGGAGCAGGAGTAGAACAAGAGCAGCAGTAGGAGTAGGAGGAGAGCAGGAGCAGGGCTAGGAGCAGGAGTAGGACTAGGAGCAGGATTAAGACTAGGAGGAGAGTAGGAGCACGAACAGGACTAGCAGCCGGAGTAGGACTATGCGGAGAGCAGGAGTAGGACAAGGAGCTGGAGTAGGACTAGGAGCACAAGCAGGACTAGGAGCAGGAGTAGGAGTAGGAGGAGAGCAGGAGCAGGGCTACGAGCAGGAGTAGGACCAGGAGCAGGAGTAGGAGTAGGACTAGGAGCATGAGCAGGAATAGGAGCTGGAGCAGGACTAGGAGCAGGAGCACGACTAGGAGCAGGAGCAGGAGTAGGACTAGCAGAAGGAGTAGGACTAGGAGCAGGAGTAGGACTAGGAGGAGAGCAGTTGCAGGACTTGGAGCAGGAGTAGGACTAGGAGGAGAGCAGGAGCAGGACTAGGAGCAGGAGTAGGACTAGGAGGAGAGCAGGAGCTGGGCTAGGAGCAGGAGTAGGACTAGGAGCAGGATTTGGACTAGGAGCAGGAGCAGGATTAGGAGGAGAGCAGGAGTAGGACTAGGAGCAGGAGCAGGAGTAGGAGGAGGAGCACGAGTAGGAGCAGGTGCAGGACTAGAAGCAGGAGTAGGACCAGGTGCAGGAGTAGGAGGAGAGCAGGAGTAAGACTAAGAGCAGGAGTAGGACTTGGAGCAGGAGTTGGACTGTTGTGTATGTACCTTTAAGAGAAGAACTGATTCTATACTGCAGTACCGGCAGTGACCACCCCTGTGTCGAAAGCCATAGCAGGCTTCTCTATTTCAGTCTTGAGTTCCCCTCTGTTCAGTAAATACCTGTTTTATTGTTCTCCTGCAGTCCGTGTATTATTTATACTCGGACACTACACTGGCGACGGGCAGGATTGAACTCACCTACAGTACTGCATCACCTCACGGGGATCTTTTCCCTGGAGAGAAGCTTCTTGGAGGTCGAAGTCAGAACGGCGGGCGTCGACCGCGGGCAACCGCCCAGGGATGCATCGGAGAGTTGCAGGGGAGATTGTGGAGAGCTGGGCCTGGCTCCCCAGTCGAGGTGTTCCAGCAAGTCGTGCTGGTAGCAGGTAGTGCGCTGACCCTCCCGGACTGCGGCTGGCTCGGGCTCGATCGAGTGGCTCTGCAAAGGGGCCGTGCAGCGTCGTCGGGAGGAAGAGAGAGAGAGAGGGTGGAGCGCACAGGGCACGGTCGGTACTCAAGAACCGGGCAGCGTGGAGAGGATAGAACGAGGGGAAGGAAAAGTGATACGCGCCGAAGCCGCGGGTCGCCGCCATTACCCTGTAGAATGCTAGGAGCAGCGTGGCAGCAAGGGGAAGAAGGAAAAGCGTGGGAGGCGCCATTTTATTCCATTGGGGAAGAAGGAAAAGCACGGGAGGCGCCATTTTATTCCATTGGGGAAGAAGAAAAAGCGCGAGAGGCGCCATTTTAAATCACTCAAGATGCCGAAGAGTGGCAGTATCACTGCTTTCGACAACGAGGTAGAAGACTGGACCACGTATGTGGAAAGAATTGAAGTGTACTGCGAGGCAAATGAGGTGGCCGATGGAAAGAAGGAGTCGGTATTATTAAATTTGATGGGTGCGAGAATGTACGGCCTATTGCGGAATTTAATTCCCCCAGCTAAACCAATGGAGAAAAGTTTTGAAGAGATTGTTAATAGCTTACAGGAACACCTAAACCCTACACCGCTGCTGATAGCAGAAAGATTCAAGTTCCATAAAAGAAACCAGCACAAAGCTGAGAGCAATGCTGACTATCTTACGGAACTACGCAAGTTATCGAAGCACTGCCAGTTCGGAGCAGGACTGGCAGACACCTTACGGGATAAGTTTGTCTGCGGGCTCCAGAGTGAAGGAACCCAGAAACGACTACTTTCGGAAAAGGACCTGACACTAGAACAGGCTTTCAGCGTGGCAGTATCCTACGAAGCAGCAGCACGGGGAGCTGCGGAAATACAACAGAAACCACAAGAATACAGCGCTAACGAAATGGCGTATGGAGCAGAAAAGTGCTATCGCTATTGCAGAACAACCCATGATCAGAAGGACTGCTGGTTTAAGGGCAAAGTATGCAGGCAATGTGGGAAAATGGGACACATAGCAAGAGTCTGCAGGTCAGGAAAGAAAACCAACACTACAAGAACTACTAAGGAAAAGTACAAGAAAGTAAAGAAATTGACAGACAGTAGTTTGGAAGATCAGGAGAGTGATAAGGACTCCGGGAGCAGGAGACTAAGTTGTCTAAAGTTACACAACGTGATCGCAAAGGAGGATCACTGAACCATTTGGGTCACCCTCATGATAGCAGGGTCCCCAGTAAAGATGGAATTGGACACAGGATCAGCCCTAACTGTCATGAATCGACGAGACTATGAGCGGCTATTCCCACACATGCCCTTGAATGACACGTCCATTGTATTGAAGACATACATGGGGCAAAAAGTCTACCCCAGAGGTAAAATAAGGGTGCCAGTTGAATACAACGGCAAGGAAACACAGAAACTGTATCTATATATACTACCAGATGGAGGACCACCATTATTGGGACGTGAATGGATCCGAAAAATACAATTGAATTGGCATTCCATTCAGGAGCTAACTGTGACTGATAAAAAGGATGATGACATCACACCTGGATGACTGTCAAAGATTCTAACTGACGCGAAAGAAGTGTTCCAACAAGGACTTGGGACTCTAAAAGGAGTAACGGCAACGATAAAAATCGAAGATAACGCAAACCCAAAATTTTTTAAGGCCAGACCGGTACCTTACGCGATCCGCCCAGCCGTTGAAGCAGAGCTGGAGAGTCTGGAGCGTTCGGGTGTGCTGTCCAAGGTGGACTGGAGCGAGTGGGCTACACCCATCGTTCCTGTAATGAAGAAGTCATTGAGCAGCACGCCTGGGGAATCGAAGAAGGTTCGCATCTGTGGGGACTTCAAGGTAACTGTGAACCCAGTCCTGCACACAGTACAATATTCACTTCCACGGATAGAAGATATTTTCGCCTCACTATCTGGAGGGAAACGCTTTACAAAGATTGATCTGGCCCAAGTGTATCTATAAATGGAGGTGGAAGAAGCATCTAGGAAATACCTCACGATAAACACTCACAAAAGCCTTTACCAGTACAATCAATTGGTATTCGGGGTATCATCAGCCCCGGCTATTTGGCAGAGGGCGATAGAACAAGTCCTGCAAGGGATCCCGGGGACCCGGTGTTATTTGGACGACATCCTGGTTACGGGCGAAAATGACAGTGAACACCTTGCCAACCTGGAGCAGGTGCGCACGAGATTACAGGAATATGGGCTACGAGCCAACTGCCCCAAATGTGAGTTCTTCAGGAGACAAATCTCGTATTGTGGCCACATGATTGATGAGGAAGCGTTGCATAAGTCACCGGACAAGATTGAGGCTGTAGTCAAGGCTCCAGCACCGGAAAATGTGTCGCAACTGAGGTCGTTCCTCGGGTTGGTGAACTACTACCATAAGTTCTTTATCTACAATTCTGCACCCACTGAACGTCCTGCTGCAAACTGGAGTAACATGGAAATGGAGTGATGAGTGTAAGCGTGCCTTTCAGAAATGTAAATGCCTAATCAATTCAAAAGAAGTATTGGCCCACTACAATCCAACACTACCGATTCGGTTAGCATGTGATGCGTCTCCCTATGGCATCGGAGCGGTGCTGTCACATAAATTCCTTGACGGTTCAAAGAGGCCAATAGCCTTTGCGTCACGCTCGTTAACCTCAGCCGAGCGTAACTATGCCCAGATTGACAGGGAGGCCCTCAGCCTGGTGTGGGGGGTGAAGAAGTTCAATCACTATCTGCACGGGCAGAAATTCACCCTACTGACTGATCATCAGCCCCTGGTCTCCATTTTTAACCCAAAGAAGGGCGTTCCGGTGATGACGGCGCAACGGCTGCAAAGATGGTCACTTTTTCTAGGGGCACATCAGTACGACATAGAGTACAAGGGTACGAAACAGCATGGAAACGCTGATGGGCTGTCGCGCCTACCGTTGCCTACGGTAGAGGAAGCACCTGCAGTGGACCCTGTTGAGATATTCCATGCGACCATAGTCGAATGTCTACCTGTTACAAACTCAAGTATAGAGAAGGAAACCCGAAATGACCCGACACTCTCTCGGGTCTATGATTTGACGGTGAAGGGATTGCCAGCACATGGTGACTGACTGTTGCCAGCATTCTCGCCAAGGAGAAAACAGCTGTCAGTGTGCCGGGGGACCTCGATGTGTGGATCCCGAGTGGTAATTCCACCCAAGTTGAGAGATAGAGTGCTCAATGAGCTTCTTGAGGGTCACCTGGGAGGGGTAAAAATGAAGAGCCTAGCCACGGCGTTTGTGTGGTGGCCGGGAATTGATAAAGAAATCGAGGATATGACCAAGAGATGCACAGGATGCTAGAAGGTCCAAAACGCTCCACCACAGGCCCCGCTACATCCATGGGAGTGGCCCTCATCTCCATGGCAACGGGTACCCATTGATTTTGCTGGTTCATTTATGGACTCAATGGCCCAGTAATTCGGGTCCAAATGCATGAGTACGGTCTGGGTACTCACGCATCTGGCCAGATGAAATGCCGGCGTTCAGGAAACACCGTGCATGCGGAGAACGCCGGCATTTCCGGTCCTCTGAACGAAGGGGTTCAGAGGCACAGCGCGTGCGACTGCACAGGCAGCGCGTGCGCAGTGAACTTCGTCGATTTCATTCATGGATTCAGTGAGGGTAAGTCCTTACAAGTTAAACTTGAAAAAAGCATGTGTAAAGTTGGTCCAAGGCTGCGGAGGAAGATATATTTTATCGTGGAGCTTCTGAAAGGGAATATTTTTGTTTGGGAAAGGGAGCAAAGTTATTTTAAGAAATGCTGAGGTTAGTTTTAAAATTTAAATTTTTTTTTTTAAACGGGTTTTCAGTACGGTAGGTAAAAGGAGCAATTGTGGCTGTGTGAATTGAATGTGAGAATGAGTGTTCTAAAATGAGTAATGTAACATTTCCAACACTTTTAAGAAAGAAACTTTTCATCAGTAATAAGTAATTTATGTATGTATGTATGTCCGCATATATTCCTTTACGTATATGTATGTATGTTTTATATTCCTTTACTTATGTGTATGAATGTATGTTTTTAATTATGATTTTCCAATAAGTTACTTTCTCTGAAAGTCATAATTAAATACATACATTCATACGCATAAGTAAAGGAATATATTCATACACGCAAAGGAATATATACAGACATACATACATAATTACTTAAAAGAATATATTACTGATGAAAAGTTTCTTTCTTAAAAATGTTGGAGTCATTTTCACATTTAATAAACACAGCAAATTCAATTCACATAGCCACAATTCATCCTTCTACCTACAGTACTGAAAACACGTTTTAAAAAACAAAAATAAACTTTAAAACTTACCTCAGCATTTCTTAAAATAACTTTAATCCCTTTCCCAAACAACCGCAGCCTCTGGAGCAACTGTACTCATGCTTTTTTCATGTGTAAGTTGTATTGACTTGACCTCACTGAAAGCATGAATGAAAGCGGCAAATTTTACTGCGCAAACGCTGCCTGTACAGTCGCACGCGTTCTGCCTCTGAACCCCTTCGTTCAGAGGACAGGAAATGCCGGTTTTCCCCGCATGCGCTGTGCATGCTGAAAACCGGCATTTCCTCCAGCCAGACGCGTAAGTACCCCGACCGTACTCGCGCGTTTGGAAGGGAATTACTGGGCCAACATTTTACATGTCAATAAAATGAAAAATTTAACAATTGCACGATTTGCCCCCTCGCATCTGCGACTGAGGGTCCAAGGAGGTGCATTGCGCAAGAGGTCATCGTCGTACGTATCCTCACACTGTTCCCTTTCGGGAACTGTATGAAGTGGTGGAAGGATTTCTGGCCACGTTAACACTCCTTCCGTGACCATAACCATCTTCATACCAGCCATTAGGGTGGTTAGTCCTATGGCGTGAGGGTTTTACGGGCTCCCACAACCCATCTGAAGGGGGGGGCCACCCACAACCGCGGACGCAAGTATCCCGCTGGATGTCCACCCAGAATTTATAGTTGGAGCTCCGACTCCACTTGCCGGGACTGTCTGGAGCGGGGTTCGAAACCCTACTCCTTCTGGCCCAGCGGCGGGGATGCTTACCGCTACGCAAAAGGCCCACTCCGCGCAAAAGGTGACACCCATACGTTTCCTGCGCCTTTTCCCTCCCCGTGACTGGAGCCCTATGCTGCCACTTGAAAGACCAAGCTATCATCTGTCCTTTTTGCGGCGCCTTTGAATTCTCATTACCAATGATGAGCAGGCGCTGCGCCTCCACCTCGTTGAGGAGATTGCTGAGGTCATCATCAGTTCAATTGTGAGTTCTTTTAATGCCGTGAATTGTGCTCATTCCAGCCATTTCACGTTGCTAATCGGATTGGGCCTTTGGCGTAGCGGTAGGATCCCTGCCGCTGGGCCAGACGGGGTAGGGTTTCGAACCCCGCTCCACACAGTCCCGGCAAGTGGAGTCGGAGCTCCGGCTCTAAATTCTGGGTTGACATCCAGCGGGATATTTGCGTCCGTGGGTGTGGGTGGCAACCCCCTCCTTGTATAGCTTGTGGGAGCCCGTAAAACCCTCCCGCCATAGGGCTAACCACCCTAATGGCTGGTTCAAAGATGGTTACGGTCACGGAATGAGCGTTAATCACGGCCATAAATCCTTCCACCACTTCATACAGTTCCCCAAAGGGAACAGTGTGAAGACACGTATGATGACGACATTGCTAAATAAATAAATGCAATAAAAAAAATTCTTTTAGGGCTTTTAAAGGTCTTTAAATTGCTTTAATTCTGTTTAAAACTACTTCAGATTCTTCAAAATAATGTAAACGTTTTTAAAATTTTATAAAAGTTCACAAAACATTCATAAAATAGCAGATAACTTACTTTCCCTGCAACTGTGTAACTACAAAGTCCTCTGCAGCTGCTTGGAGAGATTGGGGGCATGTCCTACTACAATGAGACCTTAAGGGGCGTGTCTCACTTGCACAGCGCGCTCCAGGCTTCGCGCTGGCTGCACTCCTGGGCGCTGTGACGTCAAACGCTGCCCGGGATTCTTCTGTTTCAAAATGGAATTCCAGGCGTCCCTGGAGGTGAACGGCAGGTGCGTCGGGTAAGTGCATATCGGGGGCTTACACGCGCGGCAAGCCACCGACCCGAATTACTGCCCCAAAGTTCCTAATCACTGTGGACGCCCATTCGAAATGGCCAGAGGTCATCCAAATGTCCTCCACCACCATGGAGAAAACTATTGCAGTCCTACGGACCATCTTCGCCAGGAATGGCTTGCCAGAACAGATATGCTCCGACAATGGGCCACAGTTTGTGTCAGAGGATTTCCGGAGGTTTCTGAGGAATAATGGGGTGAAGCATTACACATCTGCCCCATATCATCCAGCCACAAATGGATTGGCTGAGAGGTTTGTTCAGACCTTTAAAAAGGCAATAAAGGCGATGTAGAACGACGACATACCACTACAACACAAGGTGGATAATTTCTTGTTTGCTTACCGGAATGCGACACATGCAGTCACCAACCAAGCTCCAGCCATAATGTTCTTCAACCGAAGGCTAAGATGTCACCTGGATTTGCTCAAACCAAACATAAGACGAGATGTTGAGGATAAGCAATTCCAGCACATAAATGAGAAGCCAAGCAGGAGCTTCAAGATAGGGCAACCAGTCTTGGCCCGCGACTACCGAACAGAAAAATGGCAGCCAAGAACGATATGCACACAGCAGGGACCACTAATGTACACAGTGGATGTTGGAGAGAGCATCGTGAGACGCCATGCTGACCAGATTCTAGAGTCACAGGAACAAACCAAACCCATACCACGAGCAGGTGCACCTGGTAATCAACCTGAAGTACAGATTGCGACTACCTCAGAAGCAGTGGTATTGGAAGCTGACGAACCAACCAATGACAATGAGCCAGAATCAACTCCGCTGCAAGAACAGGATACTCGAGAAAGGCGCTATCCAGTCAGGATCAGGAAGCCTCTTCAAAGACTGAACTTATAAATGATTATTTCAGTTGATGTATATAGTACAGAGAAAATTGTAATTGTAATTAGTTATTATTTAGTTGTTAAATGAATGTTATGTACTGTTTATCTAAAAGGGGAGGAATTGTTGTGTATGTACCTTTAAGAGAAGAACTGATTCTATACTGCAGTACCGGCAGTGACCACCCCTGTATATAAAGCCATAGCAGGCTTCTGTATTTCAGTCTTGAGTTCCCCTCTGTTCAGTAAATACCTGTTTTATTGTTCTCCTGCAGTCCGAGTATTATTGATACCCGGACACTATATGGACTAGGAGCAGGAGCAGGACTAGGAGCAGGAGTACGACTAGGAGGAGAGCAGGGGCAGGGCAAGGAGCAGGATTGGGACTAGGAGGAGAGCAGGAGCAGGACAAGGAGCAGGATCAGGACTAGGAGCAGGAGTAGGACTAGGAGGAGAGCAGGACTAGGAGCAGGAGTATGAGTAGGAGGAGAGCAGGAGCAGGGCTAGGGACAGGAGTAGGACTAGGAGCAGGAGTAGGACTAGGAGCAGGAGAAGAAGCAGGAGCAGGAGTAGGAGGAGAGCAGGAGTAGGACTAGGAGCAGGTGCAGGATTAGGAGCAGGTGCAGGATTAGGAGCAGGAGTAGGACTAGGAGGCGAGAAGGACTAGGAGCAGGAGTAGGAGTAGGAGGAGAGCAGGAGCAGGGCTAGCAGCAGGAGTAGGACTAGGAGGAGAGCAGGAGCGGGACTAGGTGCAGGGGTAGGACTAGGAGCAGGAGTAGGACTAGGAGCAGGAGTAGAACTAGGAGGAGGAGTAGAACTAGGAGCAGGAGTGGGACCAGGAGCAGGAGCAGGAATAGGAGCAGGATTGGGACTAGGAGCAGAGCAGGAACATGACAAGGAGCAGGAGCAGGTCTAGGAGCAGGAGTAGGACTAGGAGGAGAGCAGGAGCAGGGCTAGGAGCAGGAGGAGGACTAGGAGCAGGAACAGAACTAGGAGCAGAAGTAGGACTAGGAGGAGAGCAGGAGCAGGACTTGGAGCAGGAGTTGGACTATGAGCTGGAGCAGGTCTAGGAGCAGGAGTAAGACTAGGGGGAGCGCAGGAGCAGGACTAGCAGCAGGAGTAGGACTAGGAAGAGAGCAGGAGTAGGACTAGGAGCACGAGCAGGACTAGGAGCAGGAGTAGGAGCAGGAGGAGAGCAGGAGCAGGACTAGGGGCAGGAGTAGGACTAGGAGCAGGAGTAGGACCAGGAGCAGGAGTAGGAGCAGGAGTAAGACTAAGAGCAGGATTAGGACTAGGAGCAGGAGCAGGAGTAGGACTAGGAGCAGGAGCAGGACTAGGAGCAGGAGTACGAGTCGGAGGAGAGCAGGAGCAGGACAAGGAGCAGGAGTAGGACTAGGAGGTGTGCAATAGCAGGGCTAGGAGCAGGAGTAGGACTAGGAGCAGGAGCAGGACCAGGAGCAGGAGCAGGAGTAGGACTAGGAGCAGGAGTAGGACTAGGAGGAGAGCAGGAGCAGGACTTGGAGGAGAGCAGGAGAAGGACTAGGAGCAGGAGCAGGGCTAGGAGCAGGAGTAGGAGTAGGAGCGGGAGTAGAACTAGGAGCAGGAGTAGGAGCAGGAATAGGAGCAGGATTGGGGCTAGGAGCAGAGCAGGAGCATGACAAGGAGCAGGAGCAGGTCTAGGAGCAGGAGTAGGACTAGGAGGAGAGCAGGAGCAGGGCTAGGACCAGGAGCAGGACTAGGAGCAGGAGTAGGACTAGGAGCAGGAGTAGAACTAGGAGCAGAAGTAGGACTAGGAGGAGAGCAGGAGCAGGACTTGGAGCAGGAGTTGGACTATGAGCTGGAGCAGGTCTAGGAGCAGGAGTAATACTAGGGGGAGCGCAGGAGCAGGACTAGCAGCAGGAGTAGGACTAGGAAGAGAGCAGGAGTAGGACTAGGAGCACGAGCAGGACTAGGAGCAGGAGTAGGAGTAGGAGGAGAGCAGGAGCAGGACTAGGGGCAGGAGTAGGACTAGGAGCAGGAGTAGGACCAGGAGGAGGAGTAGGAGCAGGAGTAAGACTAAGAGCAGGATTAGGACTAGAAGCAGGAGCAGGAGTAGGACTAGGAGCAGGAGCAGGACTAGGAGCAGGAGTACGACTCGCAGGAGAGGAGGAGCAGGACAAGGAGCAGGAGTAGGACTAGGAGGAGTGCAATAGCAGGGCTAGGAGCAGGAGTAGGACTAGGAGCAGGAGCAGGACCAGGAGCAGGAGTAGGACTAGGAGCAGGAGCAGGACTAGGAGCAGGAGAAGGTCTCGGAGCAGTAGTATGACTAGGAGCAGGAGTAGGACTAGGAGGAGGAGCAGGATTAGGAGCAGGAGTAGGACTAGGAGCAGGAGTAGGACTACGAGCTGGAGCAGGTCTAGGAGCAGGAGTAAGACTAAGAGCAGGATTAGGAAAAAGGGCAGGAGCAGGGCTAGGAGCAGGAGTATGACTAGGAGGAGAGCAGGAACAGGACTAAGGGCAGGAGTAGGAACAGGGCTAGGAGCAGGAGTAGGACTTGGAGGAGAGCAGGAACAGGACTAGGAGCAGGAGTAGGACTAGGAGGAGAGCAGGAGCAGGAACAGGACTAGAAGCATGAGGAGGACTAGGAGGAGAGCAGGAGCAGGACTAGGAGCAGGAATAGGACTAGGGGGAGAGCAGGAACAGGACTAGGAGCAGGAGTAGAAACAGGACTAGGAGCAGGAGTAGGAGCAGGACTAGTAGCAGGAGTAGGACTTGGAGGAGAGCAGGAACAGGACTAGGAGCAGGAATAGGACTAGGAGGTTAGTAGGACTAGCAGCAGGAGTAGGACTCGGAGCAGGAGTTTGAGTAGGACTAGGAGAAGGAGTAGGACTAGGAGCAGGAGCAGCACTAGGAGCAGGCGCAGCAGCAGGACAAGGAGCAGGAGCAGGACTAGGAGCAGGAGAAGGTCTAAGAGCAGGAGTATGACTAGGAGCAGGAGTAAGACTAGGAGCAGGAACAGCATCAGGACAAGGAGCAGGTGCAGGACTAAGAGCAGGAGTAGGACTAGGAGCAGGAGTAGGACTAGGAGCAGGAGCAGGAGTAGGAGGAGAGCAGGAGCAGGAGCAGGAGTAGGACTAGGGGGAGAGCAGGAGCAGGACTAGGAGCATGAGTAGGACTAGGGGCAGGAGTAGGACTAGGAGCAGGAGCAGGACTGGGAGCAGGAATAGGACTAGGAGCAGGAGTAGGACAAGGCTGAGAGCAGGAGCAGGACTAGGAGCAGGAGTAGGATTAGGTGCAGGAGCAGGACTAGGAGCAGGAGTAGGACCAGGAGCATGAGCAGGACTAGGTGGAGAGCAGGAGAAGGACTAGGAGCAAAGCAGGACTAGGAGCAGGAGCAGGACTAGGAGCAGGTGTAGGACAAGGAGCAGGAGCAGGACTTGGTGGAGAGCAGGAGCAGCACTAGGAGCAGGAGCAGGAAGAGGAGCAGGAGTAGGACTAGGAGCAGGAGCAGGACTTGGAGAATGGCAGGAGCAGGACCAGGAGCAGGAGTACGACTAGGAGGAGAGCAGGAACAGAGCTAGGAGCAGGAGCAGGACTAGGAGGAGAGCAGAAGCAGGACTAGGATCATTAGCAGGACTAGGAGCAGGAGTAGGACTAGGAGCAGGAGCAGGAGTAGGAGCAGGAGTAGGACTAGGAGCAGGAACAGGACTAGGACCAGGCGTAGGACTAGGAGGCGAGCAGGAGCAGGACTAGGAGCAGGAGTAGGACTAGGAGCAGGAATAGGACTAGGAGCATCAGCAAGACTAGGAGCAGGAGTAGGACAAGGCTGAGAGCAGGAGCAGGACTAGGAGCAGGAGTAGGATTAGGTGCAGGAGCAGGACTAGGAGCAGAAGAAGCAGGAGCAGGAGTAGGAGGAGAGCAGGAGTAGGACTAGGAGCAGGTGCAGGATTAGGAGCAGGTGCAGGATTAGGAGCAGGAGTAGGACTAGGAGGCGAGAAGGACTAGGAGCAGGAGTAGGAGTAGGAGGAGAGCAGGAGCAGGGCTAGCAGCAGGAGTAGGACTAGGAGGAGAGCAGGAGCAGGGCTAGCAGCAGGAGTAGGACTAGGAGGAGAGCAGGAGCGGGACTAGGTGCAGGGGTAGGACTAGGAGCAGGAGTAGGACTAGGAGCAGGAGTAGAACTAGGAGGAGGAGTAGAACTAGGAGCAGGAGTGGGACCAGGAGCAGGAGCAGGAATAGGAGCAGGATTGGGACTAGGAGCAGAGCAGGAACATGACAAGGAGCAGGAGCAGGTCTAGGAGCAGGAGTAGGACTAGGAGGAGTGCAGGAGCAGGGCTAGGAGCAGGAGGAGGACTAGGAGCAGGAACAGAACTAGGAGCAGAAGTAGGACTAGGAGGAGAGCAGGAGCAGGACTTGGAGCAGGAGTTGGACTATGAGCTGGAGCAGGTCTAGGAGCAGGAGTAAGACTAGGTGGAGCGCAGGAGCAGGACTAGCAGCAGGAGTAGGACTAGGAAGAGAGCAGGAGTAGGACTAGGAGCACGAGCAGGACTAGGAGCAGGAGTAGGAGCAGGAGGAGAGCAGGAGCAGGACTAGGGGCAGGAGTAGGACTAGGAGCAGGAGTAGGACCAGGAGCAGGAGTAGGAGCAGGAGTAAGACTAAGAGCAGGATTAGGACTAGGAGCAGGAGCAGGAGTAGGACTAGGAGCAGGAGCAGGACTAGGAGCAGGAGTACGAGTCGGAGGAGAGCAGGAGCAGGACAAGGAGCAGGAGTAGGACTAGGAGGTGTGCAATAGCAGGGCTAGGAGCAGGAGTAGGACTAGGAGCAGGAGCAGGACCAGGAGCAGGAGTAGGACTAGGAGCAGGAGCAGGACTAGGAGGAGAGCAGGAGCAGGACTTGGAGGAGAGCAGGAGAAGGACTAGGAGCAGGAGCAGGGCTAGGAGCAGGAGTAGGAGTAGGAGCGGGAGTAGAACTAGGAGCAGGAGTAGGACCAGGAGCAGGAATAGGAGCAGGATTGGGGCTAGGAGCAGAGCAGGAGCATGACAAGGAGCAGGAGCAGGTCTAGGAGCAGGAGTAGGACTAGGAGGAGAGCAGGAGCAGGGCTAGGACCAGGAGCAGGACTAGGAGCAGGAGTAGGACTAGGAGCAGGAGTAGAACTAGGAGCAGAAGTAGGACTAGGAGGAGAGCAGGAGCAGGACTTGGAGCAGGAGTTGGACTATGAGCTGGAGCAGGTCTAGGAGCAGGAGTAAGACTAGGGGGAGCGCAGGAGCAGGACTAGCAGCAGGAGTAGGACTAGGAAGAGAGCAGGAGTAGGACTAGGAGCACAAGCAGGACTAGGAGCAGGAGTAGGAGTAGGAGGAGAGCAGGAGCAGGACTAGGGGCAGGAGTAGGACTAGGAGCAGGAGTAGGACCAGGAGGAGGAGTAGGAGCAGGAGTAAGACTAAGAGCAGGATTAGGACTAGAAGCAGGAGCAGGAGTAGGACTAGGAGCAGGAGCAGGACTAGGAGCAGGAGTACGACTCGCAGGAGAGGAGGAGCAGGACAAGGAGCAGGAGTAGGACTAGGAGGAGTGCAATAGCAGGGCTAGGAGCAGGAGTAGGACTAGGAGCAGGAGCAGGACCAGGAGCAGGAGTAGGACTAGGAGCAGGAGCAGGACTAGGAGCAGGAGAAGGTCTCGGAGCAGTAGTATGACTAGGAGCAGGAGTAGGACTAGGAGGAGGAGCAGGATTAGGAGCAGGAGTAGGAGTAGGAGCAGGAGTAGGACTACGAGCTGGAGCAGGTCTAGGAGCAGGAGTAAGACTAAGAGCAGGATTAGGAAAAAGAGCAGGAGCAGGGCTAGGAGCAGGAGTATGACTAGGAGGAGAGCAGGAACAGGACTAAGGGCAGGAGTAGGAACAGGGCTAGGAGCAGGAGTAGGACTTGGAGGAGAGCAGGAACAGGACTAGGAGCAGGAGTAGGACTAGGAGGAGAGCAGGAGCAGGAACAGGACTAGAAGCATGAGGAGGACTAGGAGGAGAGCAGGAGCAGGACTAGGAGCAGGAATAGGACTAGGGGGAGAGCAGGAACAGGACTAGGAGCAGGAGTAGGAACAGGACTAGGAGCAGGAGTAGGAGCAGGACTAGTAGCAGGAGTAGGACTTGGAGGAGAGCAGGAACAGGACTAGGAGCAGGAATAGGACTAGGAGGTTAGTAGGACTAGCAGCAGGAGTAGGACTCGGAGCAGGAGTTTGAGTAGGACTAGGAGAAGGAGTAGGACTAGGAGCAGGAGCAGCACTAGGAGCAGGCGCAGCAGCAGGACAAGGAGCAGGAGCAGGACTAGGAGCAGGAGAAGGTCTAAGTGCAGGAGTATGACTAGGAGCAGGAGTAAGACTAGGAGCAGGAACAGCATCAGGACAAGGAGCAGGTGCAGGACTAAGAGCAGGAGTAGGACTAGGAGCAGGAGTAGGACTAGGAGCAGGAGCAGGACTAGGAGGAGAGCAGGAGCAGGAGCAGGAGTAGGACTAGGGGGAGAGCAGGAGCAGGACTAGGAGCATGAGTAGGACTAGGGGCAGGAGTAGGACTAGGAGCAGGAGCAGGACTGGGAGCAGGAATAGGACTAGGAGCAGGAGTAGGACAAGGCTGAGAGCAGGAGCAGGACTAGGAGCAGGAGTAGGATTAGGTGCAGGAGCAGGACTAGGAGCAGGAGTAGGACCAGGAGCATGAGCAGGACTAGGTGGAGAGCAGGAGAAGGACTAGGAGCAAAGCAGGACTAGGAGCAGGAGCAGGACTAGGAGCAGGTGTAGGACAAGGAGCAGGAGCAGGACTTGGTGGAGAGCAGGAGCAGCACTAGGAGCAGGAGCAGGAAGAGGAGCAGGAGTAGGACTAGGAGCAGGAGCAGGACTTGGAGAATGGCAGGAGCAGGACCAGGAGCAGGAGTACGACTAGGAGGAGAGCAGGAACAGAGCTAGGAGCAGGAGCAGGACTAGGAGGAGAGCAGAAGCAGGACTAGGATCATTAGCAGGACTAGGAGCAGGAGTAGGACTAGGAGCAGGAGCAGGAGTAGGAGCAGGAGTAGGACTAGGAGCAGGAACAGGACTAGGACCAGGCGTAGGACTAGGAGGCGAGCAGGAGCAGGACTAGGAGCAGGAGTAGGACTAGGAGCAGGAATAGGACTAGGAGCATCAGCAAGACTAGGAGCAGGAGTAGGACAAGGCTGAGAGCAGGAGCAGGACTAGGAGCAGGAGTAGGATTAGGTGCAGGAGCAGGACTAGGAGCAGGAGAAGAAGCAGGAGCAGGATTAGGACTAGGAGCAGGTGCAGGATTAGGAGCAGGTGCAGGATTAGGAGCAGGAGTAGGACTAGGAGGCAAGACGGACTAGGAGCAGGAGTAGGAGTAGGAGGAGAGCAGGAGCAGGGCTAGCAGCAGGAGTAGGACTAGGAGGAGAGCAGGAGCGGGACTAGGTGCAGGGGTAGGACTAGGAGCAGGAGTAGGACTAGGAGCAGGAGTAGAACTAGGAGGAGGAGTAGAACTAGGAGCAGGAGTGGGACCAGGAGCAGGAGCAGGAATAGGAGCAGGATTGGGACTAGGAGCAGAGCAGGAACATGACAAGGAGCAGGAGCAGGTCTAGGAGCAGGAGTAGGACTAGGAGGAGAGCAGGAGCAGGGCTAGGAGCAGGAGGAGGACTAGGAGCAGGAACAGAACTAGGAGCAGAAGTAGGACTAGGAGGAGAGCAGGAGCAGGACTTGGAGCAGGAGTTGGACTATGAGCTGGAGCAGGTCTAGGAGCAGGAGTAAGACTAGGTGGAGCGCAGGAGCAGGACTAGCAGCAGGAGTAGGACTAGGAAGAGAGCAGGAGTAGGACTAGGAGCACGAGCAGGACTAGGAGCAGGAGTAGGAGCAGGAGGAGAGCAGGAGCAGGACTAGGGGCAGGAGTAGGACTAGGAGCAGGAGTAGGACCAGGAGCAGGAGTAGGAGCAGGAGTAAGACTAAGAGCAGGATTAGGACTAGGAGCAGGAGCAGGAGCAGGACAAGGAGCAGGAGTAGGACTAGGAGGTGTGCAATAGCAGGGCTAGGAGCAGGAGTAGGACTAGGAGCAGGAGCAGGACCAGGAGCAGGAGTAGGACTAGGACTAGGAGCAGGAGCAGGACTAGGAGCAGGAGAAGGTCTAGGAGCAGTCGTATGACTAGGAGCAGGAGTAGGACTAGGAGGAGGAGCAGGATTAGGAGCAGGAGTAGGAGTAGGAGCAGGAGTAGGACTACGAGCTGGAGCAGGTCTAGGAGCAGGAGTAAGACTAAGAGCAGGATTAGGAAAAAGAGCAGGAGCAGGGCTAGGAGCAGGAGTATGACTAGGAGGAGAGCAGGAACAGGACTAAGGGCAGGAGTAGGAACAGGGCTAGGAGCAGGAGTAGGACTTGGAGGAGAGCAGGAACAGGACTAGGAGCAGGAGTAGGACTAGGAGGAGAGCAGGAGCAGGAACAGGACTAGAAGCATGAGGAGGACTAGGAGGAGAGCAGGAGCAGGACTAGGAGCAGGAATAGGACTAGGGGGAGAGCAGGAACAGGACTAGGAGCAGGAGTAGGAACAGGACTAGGAGCAGGAGTAGGAGCAGGACTAGGAGCAGGAATAGGACTAGGAGGTTAGTAGGACTAGCAGCAGGAGTAGGACTCGGAGCAGGAGTTTGAGTAGGACTAGGAGAAGGAGTAGGACTAGGAGCAGGAGCAGCACTAGGAGCAGGCGCAGCAGCAGGACAAGGAGCAGGTGCAGGACTAAGAGCAGGAGTATGACTAGGAGCAGGAGTAAGACTAGGAGCAGGAACAGCATCAGGACAAGGAGCAGGTGCAGGACTAAGAGCAGGAGTAGGACTAGGAGCAGGAGTAGGACTAGGAGCAGGAGTAGGAGGAGGAGGAGGAGGAGGAGAGCAGGAGCAGGAGCAGGAGTAGGACTAGGGGGAGAGCAGGAGCAGGACTAGGAGCATGAGTAGGACTAGGGGCAGGAGTAGGACTAGGAGCAGGAGCAGGACTGGGAGCAGGAATAGGACTAGGAGCAGGAGTAGGACAAGGCTGAGAGCAGGAGCAGGACTAGGAGCAGGAGTAGGATTAGGTGCAGGAGCAGGACTAGGAGCAGGAGTAGGACTAGGAGCATGAGCAGGACTAGGTGGAGAGCAGGAGAAGGACTAGGAGCAAAGCAGGACTAGGAGCAGGAGCAGGACTAGGAGCAGGTGTAGGACAAGGAGCAGGAGCAGGACTTGGTGGAGAGCAGGAGCAGCACTAGGAGCAGGAGCAGGAAGAGGAGCAGGAGTAGGACTAGGAGCAGGAGCAGGACTTGGAGAATGGCAGGAGCAGGACCAGGAGCAGGAGTACGACTAGGAGGAGAGCAGGAACAGAGCTAGGAGCAGGAGCAGGACTAGGAGGAGAGCAGAAGCAGGACTAGGATCATTAGCAGGACTAGGAGCAGGAGTAGGACTAGGAGCAGGAGCAGGAGTAGGAGCAGGAGTAGGACTAGGACTAGGAGCAGGACTAGGACCAGGCGTAGGACTAGGAGGCGAGCAGGAGCAGGACTAGGAGCAGGAATAGGACTAGGAGCATCAGCAAGACTAGGAGCAGGAGTAGGACAAGGCTGAGAGCAGGAGCAGGACTAGGAGCAGGAGTAGGATTAGGTGCATGAGCAGGACTAGGAGCAGGAGTAGGACTAGGAGCATGAGCAGGACTAGGAGGAGAGCAGGAGAAGGACTAGGTGCAAAGCAGGACTAGGAGCAGGAGCAGGACTAGGAGCAGGTGTAGGACAAGGAGCAGGAGCAGGACTTGGAGGAGAGCAGGAGCAGCACTAGGAGCAGGAGCAGGAAGAGGAGCAGGAGTAGGACTAGGAGCAGGAGCAGGACTTGGAGAATGGCAGGAGCAGGACCAGGAGCAGGAGTACGACTAGGAGGAGAGCAGGAACAGAGCTAGGAGCAGGAGCAGGACTAGGAGGAGAGCAGAAGCAGGACTAAGATCATTAGCAGGACTAGGAGCAGGAGTAGGACTAGGAGCAGGAGCAGGAGTAGGAGCAGGAGTAGGACTAGGAGCAGGAGCAGGACTAGGACCAGGCGTAGGACTAGGAGGAGTGCAGGAGCAGGACTAGGAGCAGGAGTAGGACTAGGAGCAGGAGCAGGAGCAGGATTAAGAGCAGGAGTAGGACTAGGAGCAGGAACAGGACTAGGAGCGGGAGTAGGACTAGGAGCAGGATCAGGAGTAGGAGCAGCAATAGGACTAGGGGGAGAGCAGGAGCAGGACTAGGAGCAGTAGTAGGACAAGGAGCAGGAGCAGGATTAGGAGCAGGAGTAGGACTAGGAGCAGGAACAGGACTAGGAGCAGGACTAGGACTAGGAGCATCAGCAGGACTAGGAGCAGGAGTAGGACTAGGAGCAGGAGCAGCATTAGGAGCAGGAGCAGGACTAAGAGCAGGAGCAGGACTAGGAGGAGAGCAGGAGCAGGCCTAGGAGCAGGAGTAGGAGGAGAGCAGGAGCAGGTCTAGGAGCAGGAGTAGGACTAGGAGGAGAGCATGAGCAGGGACAGGACTAGGAGCAGGAGCAGGACTAGGAGAAGAGCAGGTGTAGAACTAGGAGCAGGTATAGTACTAGGGGCAGGAGTAGGAGTAGGAGCAGGAGCAGGACTTGGAGCAGGAACAGGACTAGGAGCAGGAGTAGGACTAGCAGCAGGAGTAGGACAATGCTGAGAGCAGGAGCAGGACTAGGAGCAGGAGTAGGATTAGAGGCAGGAGCAGCAGCAGGAATAGGAGCTGGAGTAGGACTAGGAGCAGGAGTCAGATTGGAGCAGGAGCAGGACTGGGAGCAGGAGTAAGTCTAGGAGCAGGAGCAGGAGCTGGAGCAGGGCTGGGAACAGGACAAGAGGCATGTGCAGGACTAGGAGCAGGAGCAGGAGTAGGACTAGGAGCAGGAGTAAGACTCGGCACAGGAGTAGGACTTGATGGAGAGCAGGAGCAGGACTAGGAGCAGGAGAAAGACTAGGAGGAGAGCAGGAGCAGGCCTAGGTGCAGGATTAGGACTAGGAGCGGGAGTAGGACGGAGCAGGAGCAGGACTAGGAGCAGAAGTAGGGCTTGACGGAGAGCAGGAGCAGGACTAGGAGCAGGAGTAGGACTAGGAGGAGAGCAGGAGCAGCACTAGGAGCAGGAGCAGGACTTGACAGAGAGCAGGAGCAGGGCTAGGAGCAGGAGCATGGCTAGAAGGAGTGTAGGAGCAGGATTAGGAGCAGGAGTAGTACTAGGAGGAGAGCAGGAGCAGGACCAGGACCAGGAGTAGGACTAGGGGGAGAGCAGGAGCACGACTGGAATCAGGAGCAGGACTAGGAGGGGAGCAGGAGCAGGAACAGGACTAGGAGCAGGACTAGGAGCACTGCGGAGTAAGACTTGGAGCATGAGTAAGACTTGGAGCAGGAGTACGACTAGGAGCAGGAGTAGGAGTAGGAGGAGAGCAGGAGCAGGACTCGGCGCAGGAGTAGGACTAGGAGCAGTAGCAGGACTAGTAGCAGGAGCAGGAGTAGGACTCGGAGCAGGACTAGCAGCAGGAGTAGGTCTCGGAGCAGGAGTATGAGTAGGACTAGGAGAACGAGTAGGACTAGGAGCAGGAACAGCATTGGAGCAGGAGCAGCAGCAGGACAAGGAGCAGGAGCAGGACTAGGAGCAGGAGCAGGACTAGGAGCAGGAGAAGGTGTAGGAGCAGGAGTATGAGTAGGACTAGGAGAAGGAGTAGGACTAGGAGGAGAGCAGGATCAGGACTTGGAGGATAGCAGGAGAAGGACTAGCAGCAGGAGCAGGGATAGGAGCAGGAGTAGGACTAGGAGCGGGAGTAGGACTAAGAGCAGGAGCAGGAATTGGAGCAGGAGTAGGACTATGAGCTGGAGCAGGTCTAGGAGCAGGAGTAAGACTAGGGGGAGCGCAGGAGCAGGACTAGTAGCAGGAGTAGGACCAGGAGCAGGAGTAGGAGCAGGAGTAAGACTAAGAGCAGGAGTACGACTTGGAGGAGAGCAGGAGCAGGGCTAGGAGCAGGAGTAGGACTAGGAGCAGGAGCAGGACCAGGAGCAGGAGTAGGACTAGGAGCAGGAGTAGGACTAGGAGGAGAACAGGAGTAGGACTAGGAGCACGAGCAGGACTAGGAGCAGGAGTAGGACTAGGAGCAGGAGTAGGAGCAGGAGTAAGAATAAGAGCAGGATTAGGACTAGGAGCAGGAGCAGGAGTAGGACTAGGAGCAAGAGTACGACTCGGAGGAGAGCAGGAGCAGGGCAAGGAGCAGGAGTAGGACTAGGAGCAGGAGCAGGAGCAGGAGTAGGACTAGGAGAGGAGCAGGAACAGGACTAGGAGCATGAGGAGGACTAGGAGGATAGCATAGCAGGACTAGGAGCAGCAGTAGGAGTAGGGGGAGAGCAGGAGCAGGACTAGGAGCAGGAGTTGGAACAGGACTAGGAGCAGGAGTAGGACTAGGAGGAGAGCAGGATCAGGACTAGGAGCAGCAATAGGGCTAGGGGGTTAGCAGGACTAGCAGCAGGATTAGGACTCGGAGCAGGAGCAGCACTCGGAGCAGGAGCAGCAGCAGGACAAGGAGCAGGAGCAGTACTAGGAGCAGGAGAATGTCTAGGAGCAGGAGTGTGACTAGGAGCAGGTGTAGGACTAGGAGCAGGAGCAGGAGTAGGAGGAGAGCAGGAGCAGGACTAGTAGCAGGAGTAGGACTAGGAGCAGGAGTAGAACTAGGAGCAGGAGTAGGACTAGGTGGGAGAGCAGGAGCAGGACTTGGAGCAGGAGTAGGAATAGGAGCAGGACGAGGAGGAGAGCAGTAACAGGACTAGGAGCAGGAGCAGGACTAGGAGGAGAGCAGGAGCAGGACTAGGAGCATGAGTAGGACTAGGGGCAGGAGTAGGGCTAGGAGCAGGAGCAAGACTGGGAGTAGGAATATGACTAGGAGCAGGAGTAGGACAAGGCTGAGAGCAGGAGCAGGACTAGGAGCAGGAGTAGGACTAGGCGCAGGAGCAGGACTAGGAGCAGGAGTACGACTGGGAGCAGGAGTTGAACTAGGAGCAGTAGCAGGAATAGGAGCAGGAGCAGGATTGGAGCAGGAGTAGGTCTAGGAGGAGAGCAGGAGCAGGGCTAGGAGCAGGAGTAGGACGAGGAGCAGGAGTAGGACTAGGAGCAGGAGTAGGACTAGGAGCAGGATTAAGGCTAGGAGGAGAGCAGGAGCAGGAACAGGATTAGCAGCAGGAGTAGGACTATGATATAAGCAGGAGTAGGACAAGGAGCAGGAGTAGGACTTGGAGCACAAGCAGGACTAGGAGCAGGAGTAGGAGTAGGAGGAGAGCAGGAGCAGGACTAGGGGCAGGTGTAGGACTAGGAGCAGGAGTAGGACCAGGAGCAGGAGTAGGAGCAGGAGTAAGACTAAGAGCAGGAGTAGGACTAGGAGCATTAGCAGGACAAGGGGAGTAGCAGGACTAGGAGCAGGAGTACGACTCGGAGGAGAGCAGGAGCAGGACAAGGAGCAGGATTGGGTGTAGAAGGAGAGCAGGAGCAGGAGTAGGACTAAGTGCAGCAGCCGGACTAGGAGAAGCAATAGGACTAGGAGGAGAGCAGGAGCAGGACTAAGAGCAGGAATTGGACTAGGAGGAGAGCAGGAGCAGGGCTAGGAGCAGGAGTAGGACTAGCAGCAGAAGCAGGGCTAGGAGCAGAAGCTGGACTAGGAGCAGGTGCAGGACTAGGAGCAGGAGTAGGACTAGGAGCAGGAGCAGGACTAGGAGCAGGAGTAGGAGTAGGAGTAGGAGGAGAGCAGGAGCAGGGCTAGGAGCAGGATTAAGACTAGGAGGAGGGCATGAGCAGGAACAGGACTAGCAGCAGCAGTAGGACTATGAGGAGTGCAGGAGTAGGCCAAAGAGTAGGAGTAGGTCTAGGAGCACAAGCAGGACTAGTAGCAGGAGTGGGAGTAGGAGGAGAGCAGGAGCAGGACTAAGAGCAGGAGTAGGACTAGGAGGGGAGCAGGAGCAGGGCTAGGAGCAGGAGTAGGACAAGGAGCAGGAGCAGGACTAGGAGCAGAAGCTGGACTAGGAGCAGGTGCAGGACTAGGAGCAGGAGTAGGACTAGGAGCAGGAGCAGGACTAGGAGCAGGAGCAGGACTAGGAGGAGAGCAGGAGCAGGGCTAGGAGCAGGATTAAGACTAGGAGGAGGGCATGAGCAGGAACAGGACTAGCAGCAGCAGTAGGACTATGAGGAGTGCAGGAGTAGGCCAAAGAGCAGGAGTAGGTCTAGGAGCACAAGCAGGACTAGTAGCAGGAGTAGGAGTAGGAGGAGAGCAGGAGCAGGACTAGGGGCAGGAGTAGGACTAGGAGCAGGAGTAGGACCAGGAGCAGGAGTTGGAGCAGGAGTAAGACTAAGAGCAGGAGTAGGACTGGGAGCAGGAGCAGGAGTAGGACTAGGAGCAGGAGCAGGACTAGGAGCAGGAGCAGGACTAGGAGGAGAGCAGGAGCAGGGCTAGGAGCAGGATTAAGACTAGGAGGAGGGCATGAGCAGGAACAGGACTAGCAGCAGCAGTAGGACTATGAGGAGTGCAGGAGTAGGCCAAAGAGCAGGAGTAGGTCTAGGAGCACAAGCAGGACTAGTAGCAGGAGTAGGAGTAGGAGGAGAGCAGGAGCAGGACTAGGGGCAGGAGTAGGACTAGGAGCAGGAGTAGGACCAGGAGCAGGAGTTGGAGCAGGAGTAAGACTAAGAGCAGGAGTAGGACTGGGAGCAGGAGCAGGAGTAGGACTAGGAGCATGAGCAGGTCTAGGAGCAGGAGTACTACATGGAGGAAAGCAGGAGCAGGGCTCCGAGCAGGAGCAGGACTAGGAGCAGCAGTAGGAGTAGGAGCAGGAGCAGGACAAGGAGCAGGAGTCGGAATAGGAGGAGACCACGAGCAGGACTGAGAGTAGGAATAGGACTAGGAGGTGAGCAGGAGCAGGGCTAGGAACAGGAGTAGGACTAGGAGCAGGAGTAGGAGTAGGAGCAGGAGTAGGCCTTGGAGGAGAGCAGGAGCAGGACTTGGAGCAGGAGCAGGACTAGGAGCAGGTGCAGGACTAGGAGCAGGAGTAGGAGTAGCAGCAGGAGCAGGACTAGGAGCACGAGTAGGACTAGGAGCAGGTGCAGGACTAGGAGCAGGAGTAGGACTAGGAGCAGGAGTAGGACTCGCAGAAGGAGTAGGACTAGGAGCAGTAGCAGGACTAGGAGCAGGAGTAGGACTAGGAGGAGAGCAGGAGCAGGACTAGGAGCAGGAGTAGGACTAGGAGGAGAGCAGAAGCAGGGCTAAGAGCAGGAGTAGGACTAGGAGCAGGAGCAGGAGTATGAGTAGGAGGAGAGCAGGAGCAGAACTAGGGACAGGAGTCAGACTAGGAGCAGGAGTAGGACTAGGAGAAGGAGCAGGTGTAGGAGGAGAGCAGCAGTAGGACTAGGAGCAGAAGCAGGACTAGGAGCAGGAGAAGGACTAGTAGGAGGAGCACGAGTAGGAGGAGGTGCAGGACTAGGAGCAGGAGTAGGACTAGGAGCAGGACTAGGAGCAGGACTAGGAGTAGGAGGAGAGCAGGAGTAAGACTAAGAGCAGGAGTAGCACTAGGAGCAGGAGTACGACTAGAAGGAGAGCAGGAGCGGGACAAGGAGCAGGATTGGCACTAGGAGGAGAGCAGGAGCAGGACAAGGAGCAGGAGCAGGACTAGGAGCAGGAGTAGGACTAGGAGCTGGAGTATGAATCGGTGGAGAGCAGGAGCAGGACTAGGGACAGGAGTAGGACTAGGAGCAGGAGTAGGACTAGGAGCAGGAGCAGGACTAGGAGGAGAGCAGGAGTGGGACTAGGAGCAGGGGTAGGACTAGGAGCAGGAGTAGGACTAGGAGCAGGAGTAGGACTAGGAGCAGGACTAGGAGCAGGAGTAGGAGTAAGTGGAGAGCAGGAGCAGGAATAGGGGCAGGAGTAGGATTAGGAGCAGTAGAATTGGAGCAGTAGTAGGACTAGCAGCAGGAGCAGGACTAGGAGCAGGTTTGGGACTAGGAGGAGAGCAGGAGCACGACAAGGAGCAGGAGCAGGTCTAGGAGCAGGAGTAGGACTAGGAGGAGAGCAGGAGCTGGGCTAGGAGCAGGAGCAGGTCTAGGAGCAGGAGTGTGGTGTATGTAACCTGTTCCACCTTAAGAGAACTACCTTAAGAGATGTACTACTTTCTCTTGGGTGCTGTATACTGTAATACTGTAATACCGGTGGTGACCACACCGGTATATAAGTGTTGTGTAGGGATCTGCTGGGCAGTGCAGCCCTGACCTCCGAATAGTAAAGACCTGTTAAAAGTTATTCTTATTGTCTGTGTACAGTGATTGATCCTAAACATAACTGGGACACACACACTCAACAAGGAGTAGGACTAGGAGCAGGAGTAGGACCAGGAGCAGTAGAACTAGGAGCAGGAGTAAGACTAGGGGGAGCGCAGGAGCAGGAGCAGGACTAGCAGCAGGAGGAGGACTAGGAGGAGAGCAGGAGCAGGACAAGGGGCAGGTGTAGGACTAGGAGCAGGTGTAGGACCAGGAGCAGGAGTAGGAGCAGGAGTAAGACTAACAGCAGGAGTAGGACTAGGAGCAGGAGCAGGAGTAGGACTAGGAGCAGGAGCAGGAATAAGAGGAGTGCAGAAGCAGGACTAGGGGCAGGAGTAGGACTAGGAGCAGGAGTTCAACTAGGAACAGGAGCAGGAATAGGAGCAGGAGCAGGACTAGGAGCAGGATTAAGTCTAGGAGGAGAGCAGGAGCAGGGCTAGGAGCAGGAGTAGGACTAGTAGCAGGAGTTGGACTAGGAGCAGGAGTAGGAGTAGGAGCGGGAGCAGGACTAGGAGCTGGAGTATGAGTAGGTGGAGAGCAGGAGCAGGACTAGGGACAGGAGTAGGACTAGGAGCAGGAGTAGGACTAGGAGCAGGAGAAGGAGCAGGAGCAGGAGTAGGAGGAGAGCAGGAGTAGGATAGGAGCAGGTGCAGGATTAGGAGCAGGAGTAGGACTAAGAGCAGGATTAGAACTAGGAGCAGGAGCCATAAGTAGGACCAGGAGCAGGAGCAGGACTACGAGCAGGAGTAGGACTAGGAGGAGTGCAAGAGCAGGGCTAGGAGCAGGAGTAGGACTAGAAGCAGGAGCATGACTAGCAGCATGAGTCGGACTAGGAGCAGGAGTAGGAGTAGGAGGAGAGCAGGAGCAGGACTGGGAGGAGAGCAGGAGAAGGACTAGGAGCAGGAGTAGGACTAAGAGCGGGAGTAGGACTAGGAGCAGGAGCAGGACTTGGAGGGAGCAGTAGCAGCACTAGGATCATTAGCAGGACTAGGAGCAGGAGTACGACTAGGAGCAGGAGCAGGAGCAGGATTAGGAGCAGGAGTAGGACTAGGAGCAGGAGCAGGAGCAGGATTAGGAGCAGGAGTAGGGCTAGGAGCAGGAGCAGGAGCAGGATTAGGAGCAGGAGTAGGAGTAGGAGGAGAGCAGGAGCAGGACTAGTGGCAGGAGTAGGACTAGGAGCAGGAGTAGAACTAGGAGCAGGAGTAGGACTAGTTGGGAGAACAGGAGCAGGACTTGGAGCAGGAGTAGGAATAGGAGCAGGACGAGGAGGAGAGCAGTAACAGGACTAGGAGCAGGAGTAGGAGTAGGAGGAGAGCAGGAGCAGGAGTAGGAGGAGAGCAGGAGCAGGGCTAGGAGCAGGAGTAGGACTCGGAGGAGAGCAGGAGCGGGACTCGGAGCAGGAGTAGGACTAGGAGCAGGAGCAGGACTAGGAGCAGGACTGGGACTAGGAGCAGGAGTAGGACTAGGAGCAGGAGCAGGACTAGGAGGAAAGCAGGAGCAGGGCTAGGAGCAGAAGTAGGACTAGGAGCGGGAGCAGGACTAGGAGCAGGAGCAGGAGTAGGACTAGCAGAAGGAGTAGGACTAGGAGCAGTAGCAGCACTAGGAGCAGGAGTAGGACTAGGAGGAGAGCAGGAGCAGGGCTAGGAGCAGGAGCAGGACTAGGAGCAGGAGCAGGACTCGGAGCATGCGTAGGACTAGGGGCAGGAGTATGGCTAGGAGCAGGAGCAGGACTGGGAGTAGGAATAGGACTAGGAGCAGGAGTAGGACAAGGCTGAGAGCAGGAGCAGGACTAGGAGCAGGAGTATGACTAGGCGCAGGAGCAGGACTAGGAGCAGGAGTATGACTAGGAGCAGGAGTAGGACTAGGAGCAGGAGTAGGACAAGGAGCAGGAATAGGACTAGGAGCACAAGCAGGACTAGGAGTAGGAGTAGGAGGAGAGCAGGAGTAGGACTAGGAGCAGGAGTAGGACCAGGAGCAGGAGTGTGATGAAATATGTCATTCATCAGACTATATTTAACTACATATATTGTATTGCCTGCTCCTGTGTTTGTATTGCCTGCTACTGTGTTTTACCTTGTATTTTATATAGTGCACCGCCCCCTTTCTCCCCATTGGGTGTGTCGGCTCCGCCCATACCTGGCCCTACTTAAGACAAGCCCAGGCTTGTCTTGTAGCAGAACCGTAGAATGCTAGGTGAAGGCATCTTTCTTTGCTAATAAAAGCCTGGTTTTATCCAGTTAACTTTGAGCCTTGAAGTTATTGAGGCGCATCAATTTTATTAGCAAACTTTCAACGATGGATCAACTATTGCAACCGGAATGTTTGGATTTGGACCCGCATGCTTCGGATGCATCGGCACGGTTTGGACACTGGTTCCAGTGCTTGGAATTTTTTATGGCCATCTCCGAAGCCGTCACAGCCTCTAAAGCCACCGGAGATGTGAAACTCGGGATCCTGCAGAATCGGGTAAGCCACTGGGTTTTTCCACTCATCCAAGACGCCGCCACCTACCTGGATGCCTGCAACATTCTAAAGGCCCACTATCAGCGGCCTACCAACGAAGTGTACGCCAGGCATCTGCTTGCTACCTGCACACAGTGACCTGGAGAGTCGCTAGAGGACTTTCTAGTCATCCTAAAAGTGCTTGGCAAAGACTGCAAATGCAAAGACGTGAAAGCCACGGTATACACAGATGAGCTTATTCGGGATGCCTTTATCGCAGGCCTTAGCTCTAATTACATCCGGCAGAGACTGCTAGAGAAAACGGGCCTAGATCTGACACGGGCTGTGGACACAGCGCGATCGCTGGATGTGGCTCAGAAAAACTCTGACTCCTACTCTTCAGGCCGCGCGGCCCACGCCGACTCTGCTTCCCCGCCCGGTAGCCCAACACCGCCGGGGCCCTGCTCTCCCCCCAGAAGCCCTACGACCGCCGCGACGCATCGGGGCCTCAAATGCTACTTCTGCGGGCAGCCGAAGCACACCAGGAACCTGTGCCCGGCGAAAGGCACCACCTGCTGTAAGTGCAGTAAGAAGGGGCACTTTGGGAAGGTGTGCAGAGGGAACCCCGCAGGCAAACCCACCACCGCCGCGTGCGCGCCGTGGGAGCGGCCATCTTGGCCGCCATCTTGTCCGACCTCGTGGGGTCCGCCATCTCGCGAGCAGACATCGTGGACGCTATCTTACCCGGCCTCGTGTGGCCCACCATCTTGTCCCGATCAGGGCCCTACAGTGGCGTCGATCACAGTGGACCAGTCCAGACCGCACCCACTATCCAAATCGATGGTGGACATCGAGGTAAACGGGTGCAAGGTTAAATGTTTAATTGACAGCGGGAGCACGGAGAGCTTCATTCACCCTGGTCTGGTACAACGACTCTCTCTAACTATAGTCCCTACTCAGGGCACGATCTCTATGGCCGACAAAACCCAGATATCGACTATTGTGGGTTACTGCGCGGTACGATTGTCCGTTAAAGGCACTGTATATAATAATTTTAAACTGTTAATTATGAAGGATTTATGTGTAAGCGTGATCTTGGGCCTGGATTTTCAGTGCCACCACCAAAGCATCACGCTCAATTTCGGTGGGACCCAGCCGCCCCTCAGTGTGCGGTCTGGCTACCCTGAAGGTAAAGCCGCCTTCGCTATTCGCGAACCTTACCCCTAACTGCCGGCCAATAGCGACCAAAAGCAGGAGGTACAGCTGGGAGGACAGGCGGTTTATCGCGACCGAGGTAGACAGGCTCCTGAGGGAGCGCATTATTGAACGCAGCAACAGCCCGTGGCGCGCCCAAGTGGTGGTGGTGAGGGGTAGCGAGAAGAAGCGGATGGTGATTGACGATAGTCAAACAGTCAACATCTATACCCAACTAGACGCCTACCCGCTACCCCGCATATCCGAGATGGTGAACCAAATCGCCCAATACCGGGTGTTCTCCACTATCGACCTCAAGTCAGCGTACCACCAGCTCCCTATCAGACCAGAGGACCGTTCGTACACCGCCTTCGAGGCAAACGGACGCCTCTACCAGTTCCTCAGAGTCCCCTTTGGGGTGACGAATGGGGTCTCGGTCTTTCAGAGGGAGATGGACCGCATGGTCGATGACCACCACTTGCAGGCAACCTTCCCCTATCTCGACAACGTCACCATCTGCGGCCACAACCAACAGGACCACGACTCAAACCTCGCGAGGTTTCTGAAAACCGCACAAAAACTCAACCTCACTTACAACGAGGACAAGTGCGTTTTCAACACCACGCGCCTCTGCATACTAGGCAGCGTGGTGGAGAATGGGGAAATCGGACCAGACCCCGACCGATTGCGCCCCCTACGGGAGCTGCCCCTGCCCAACACTCCCAAAGCCCTGAAAAGGTGCCTGGGGTTATTCTCGTATTATGCCCAATGGGTCCCTAACTACTCCGATAAAGCCCGCCCCCTCTTGAAAGCATCCTCTTTCCCGCTCTCTGCTGAGGCCCATGCTGCCTTCAAAAGCATTAAGCAGGATATTGAGCGGGCCACGCTACAGGCAGTGGACGAGAACACTCCCTTTCAAGTGGAAAGTGATGCGTCTGACTTTGCCTTGGCGGCCACCCTCAACCAGGCGGGGCGGCCCGTAGCTTTCTTCTCAAGGACCCTCCAAGGGCCCGAGATCAGACACTCCTCCGTGGAAAAGGAGGCCCAAGCCATCGTGGAGGCAGTGCGCCACTGGCGGCACTACCTAGCCGGCAAACGCTTCACCCTACTTACCGACCAGCGGTCGGTAGCGTTTATGTTCAATAATAAACAGAGGGGGAAGATTTAAAAATGATAAAATTCTTAGGTGGCGGATCGAGCTCTCCACCTTCGAGTACAACATCATATACCGGCCGGGGGCCCTTAACGAATCCCCCGACGCCCTCTCATGAGGGATGTGTGCCAACGCCACCGGGGATCGGCTACAGACCCTCCACAACGACCTCTGCCACCCAGGGGTCACACGGCTGTTCCACTTCATAAAGTCCCGCAACTTACCCTACTCGATTGAGGAAGTCCGGTCTCTGACCAGGAACTGCCGCACTTGCGCTGAGTGCAAGCCTCGGTTCTACCGCCCTGATAGAGCCCACCTAATCAAAGCTACACGGCCCTTTGAGCGGCTTAGCTTAGATTTCAAGGGCCCCCTCCTGTCCGTCGACCGCAATGTTTACTTCCTGAACATTGTGGACGAATACTCCCGTTTCCCATTCGCCTTCCCCTGCCCAGACATGACCAGCGCCACGGTCATTAAATGCCTCAACAGCCTGTTCTGCCTGTTCGAAATGCCAAGCTATATCCACACAGATAGGGGGGCGTCCTTCATGAGTGAAGAGCTACGCCAGTACATGCTGTCCAAGGGGATTGCCACGAGCCGTACCACCAGCTACAACCCCCGGGGTAACAGTCAGGTGGAACGAGAGAACGGGACAGTATGGAGGGCAGTCACTCTAACTCTAAGGACCAAGGGCCTCCCTATCTCCCGCTGGCAGGAAGTCCTCCCAGATGTGCTCCACTCAATACGGTCACTATTGTGTACCGCCACTAATGCCACGCCTCATGAGCTAATGTTTGTGTTTCCCCGGAAATCCACCTCAGGCGTATCCATACCGTCATGGCTCTCCACCCCAGGTCCGGTACTTTTGCGGAAGCATGTGAGGGGCCACAAGACGGACCCTCTCGTGGAGCCAGTGCACCTGCTCCACGCCAACCCACAATATGCGTATGTCCGGCACGCCGACGGACGGGAGGACACTGTGTCCATAAAAGACCTCGCCCCAGCCGGTAACAACAGCAACAATGACAATGACTACAACAACAACAGCAACAACGACAACAACCACAACAACTATTACCCACCCACTCCACCCACTATTCTTTCATCACCCCCGGAAGAACACCAGCCAACGCTACCCCCACCACCTACTCCTTCAACAACCCCGGTGGTGCCCCCGGCAGAGACCCAGGAGGTCACCTGGGACACCCAGCCGGCACCCGCGGCACCGCAACTGTTACGTCGGTCACAGAGGACTATCACACCCCCGGACAGACTAAATCTGTAGAAGGGGTGAATGTGATGAAATATGTCATTCATCAGACTCTGTATTTAACTACATATATTGTATTGCCTGCTCCTGTGTTTGTATTGCCTGCTCCTGTGTTTTACCTTGTATTGTATACAGTGCACCGCCCCCTTTCTCCCCATTGGGTGTGTCGGCTCCGCCCATACCTGGCCCTACTTAAGACAAGCCCAGGCTTGTCTTGCAGCAGAACAGCAGAATACTAGGTGAAGCCACAGGCATCTTTCTTTGCTAATAAAAACCTTGTTTTATCCAGTTAACTTTGAGCCTTGAAGTTATTGAGGCGCATCAAGGAGTAGGAGCAGGAGTAAGACTAAGAGCAGGAGTAGGACTAGGAGCAGGAGCAGGAGTAGGACTAGGGGCAGGAGCATGACTCGGAGGAGAGCAGGAGCAGGACAAGGAGCAGGATTGGGTCTAGGAGGAGAGCAGGAGCAGGACTAGGAGCAGCAGTAGGACTAGGAGGAGAGCATGAGCAGGGCTAGGAGCAGGAGTAGGACTAAGAGCAGGAGCAGGACTAAGAGCAGGAGCAGGACAAGGAGAAGGAGTAGGACTAGGAGGAGAGCAGGAGCAGGGCTAGGAGCAGGAGTAGGACTAAGAGCAGGAGCAGGAGAAGGAGTAGGACTAGGAGGAGAGCAGGAGCAGGACTAAGAGCAGGAGTAGGACTAGGAGGAGAGCAGGAGCAGGGCTAGGAGCAGGAGTAGGACTAGGAGCAGGAGCAGGACTAGTAGCAGGAGTAGGACTAGGAGCATGAGTAGGCCTAGGAGGAGAGCAGGAGCAGGAGCAGGACTAGGAGCAGGAGTAGGACGAGGAGCAGGAGCAGGACGAGGAGCAGGAGTAGGTCTAGGAGCAGGAGTAGGCCTAGGAGGAGAGCAGGAACAGGAAAAGGACTAGGAGCAGGAGTCGACTAGGAGGAGAGCAGGAGCAGGGCTTGGAGGAGAGCAGAAGTAGGACTAGGAGCAGGAGTCGGACTAGGAGCAGGAGTAAGACTATGCGCAGGAGCAGGACTAGGAGCAGGAGCCGGAGAAGGACTAGAAGCAGGAGCAGGACTAGGAGCAGGAGTAGGTCTAGGAGGGGAGCAGGAGCAGGGCTAGGAGCAGGAGCAGGGCTAGGAGCAGGAGTAGGACAAGGAGCAGGAGCAGGACAAGGAGCAGAAGCTGGACTAGGAGCAGGTGCAGGACTAGGAGCAGGAGTAGGACTAGGAGCAGGAGCAGGTCTACGAGCAGGAGTAGGACTAGGAGCAGGAGCAGGACTAGGAGCAGGAGCAGGAGTAGGAGTAGGAGGAGAGCAGGAGCAGGGCTAGGAGCAGGAATACGACTAGGAGCAGGAGGAGAGCAGGAGCAGGGCTAGGAGCAGGAGTAGGACAAGGAGCAGGAGTAGGACTAGGAGCACAAGCAGGACTAGTAGCAGGAGTAGGAGTAGGAGGAGAGCAGGAGCGGGACTAGGGGCAGGATTAGGACTAGGAGTAGGACCAGGAGCAGGAGTAGGAGCAGGAGTAAGACTAAGAGCAGGAGTAGGACTAGGAGTAGGAGCAGCAGTAGGAGTAGGAGCAGGAGCAGGACACGGAGCAGGAGTAGGAGCAGGAGTAAGTCTAGGAGCAGGAGCAGGAGTAGGAGCAGCAGTAGGAGTAGGAGCAGGTCTAGGAGCAGGAGTAGGACTAGGAGGAAAGCAGGAGCAGGGCTAGGAGCAGAAGTAGGACTAGGAGCGGGAGCAGGACTAGGAGCAGGAGTAGGACTAGCAGGAGGAGTAGGGCTAGGAGCAGTAGCAGGACTAGGAGCAGAGTAGGACTAGGAGGAGAGCAGCAGCAGGACTAGCAGCAGGAGTAGGACTAGGAGGAGAGCAGTAGCAGGGCTAGGAGCAGGAGTAGGACTAGGAGCAGGAGTAGGACTAGGAGCAGGAGCAGGACTAGGAGCAGTAGAAGGACTAGGAGGAGGAGCAGGAATTGGACTAGGAGCAGGAGCAGGAGCAGGACTAGGAGCAGGAGAAGGACTAGGAGGAGGAGCAGGAGTTGGACTAGGAGCAGGGGCAGGACTAGGAGCAGGAGTACGACTAGGAGGAGAGCAGGAGCAGGACAAGGAGCAGGATTGGCACTCGGAGGAGAGCAGGAGCAGGACAAGGAGCAGGAGCAGGACTAGGAGCAGGAGTAGGACTAGGAGCGGGGCTTGGAGCAGGAGTAGGACTAGGAGCAGGAGCAGGACTAGGAGCTGGAGTATGAGTACATGGAGAGCAGGAGCAGGACTAGGGACAGAAGTAGGACTAGGAGCAGGAGTAGGACTAGGAGCAGGAGCAGGAGAAGGAGCAGGAGTAGGAGGAGAGGAGTAGGACTAGGAGCAGGAGTAGGACTAGGAGGAGGAGAAGGACTAGGAGGAGAGCAGGACTAGGAGTAGGACTAGGAGGAGAGCAGGAGCGGGACTAGGAGCAGGGGTAGGACTAGGAGCAGCAGTAGGACTAGGAGCAGGAGTAGGACTAGGAGGAGGAGCAGAACTAGGAGCACGAGTAGGACTAGGAACAGGAGCAGGACTAGGAGCAGGTTTGGGACTAGGAGGAGAGCAGGAGCACGACAAGGAGCAGGAGCAGGTCTAGGAGCAGGAGCAGGACGAGGAGCAGGAGTAGGAGTAAGAGGAGAGCAGGAGCAGGAATAGGGGCAGGAGTAGGACTAGGATCAGGAGTAGGACTAGGAGCAGTAGAACTAGGAGCAGGAGTAGGACTAGGAGGAGAGCAGGAGCAGGACTAGGAGCAGGAGTAGAACTACGAGCAGGAGCAGGTCTAGGAGCAGGAGTAAGACTAGGGGGAGCGCAGGAGCAGGAGCAGGACTAGCAGCAGGAGTAGGACTAGGAGGAGAGCAGGAGTAGGACTAGGAGCACGAGCAGGACTAGGAGCAGGAGTAGGAGGAGGAGGAGCGCAGGAGCAGGAGTAGGAGCAGGAGTAAGACTAAGAGCAGGATTAGGACGAGGAGCAGGAGCAGGAGTAGGACCAGGAGCAGGAGTAGGAGCAGGAGTAAGACTAAGAGCAGGATTAGGACGAGGAGCAGGAGCAGGAGTAGGACTAGGAGCAGGAGTAGGACCAGGAGCAGGAGTTCAACTAGGAGCAGGAGTAGGAATAGGAGCAGGAGCAGGAGCTGGACTAGCAGAAGGAGTAGGACTAGGAGCAGTAGCAGGACTAGGAGCAGGAGTATGAGTAGGAGGAGAGAAGGAGCAGGACTAGGGACAGGAGTAGGACTAGGAGCAGGAGTAGGACTAGGATCAGGAGTAGGACTAGGAGCAGGAGCATGACTAGGAGCAGGAGCAGGAGTAGAAGGAGAGCAGGAGTAAGACTAAGAGCAGGAGCAGGACTAGGAGCAGGAGTACGACTAGGAGGAGAGCAGGAGCAGGACAAGGAGCAGGATTGGCACTAGGAGGAAAGCAGGAGCAGGACAAGGAGCAGGAGCAGGACTAGGAGCAGGAGTAGGACTAGGAGCGGGGCTTGGAGCAGGAGTAGGACTAGGAGCAGGAGCAGGACTAGGAGCAGGAGAAGGAGCAGGAGCAGGAGTAGGAGGAGAACAGGAGTAGGACTAGGAGCAGGTGCAGGATTAAAAGCAGGAGTAGGACTAGTAGGAGGAGAAAGACTAGGGGGAGAGCAGGACTAGGAGCAGGAGTAAGAGTAGGAGGAGAGCAGGAGCAGGGCTAGCAGCAGGAGTAGGACTGGGAGGAGAGCAGGAGCGGGACTAGGAGCAGGGGTAGGACTAGGAGCAGGAGTAGGACTAGGAGCAGGAGTAGGACTAGGAGGAGGAGCAGAACTAGGAGCAGGAGTAGGACTAGGAGCAGGAGCAGGACTAGAAGCAGGTTTGGGACCAGGAGGAGAGCTGGAGCAGGTCTAGGAGCAGTAGTAGGACTAGGAGGAGAGCAGGAGCAGGGCTAGGAGCAGGAGCAGGACTAGGAGCAGGAGTAGGAGGAGGAGGAGCGCAGGAGCAGGACTAGGAGCAGGAGTAGGACTAGGAGCAGGAGTAGGACTAGGAGCAGCAGAACTAGGAGCAGGACTAGGACTAGGAGGAGAGCAGGAGCAGGACTTGGAGCAGGAGTAGAACTACGAGCAGGAGCAGGTCTAGGAGCAGGAGTAAGACTAGGGGGAGCGCAGGAGCAGGAGCAGGACTATCAGCAGGAGTAGGACTAGGAGGAGAGCAGGAGTAGGACTAGGAGCACGAGCAGGACTAGGAGCAGGAGTAGGAGGAGGAGGAGCGCAGGAGCAGGACTAGGAGCAGGAGTAGGACCAGGAGCAGGAGTAGGAGCAGGAGTAAGATTAAGAGCAGGATTAGGACGAGGAGCAGGAGCAGGAGTAGGACTAGGAGCAGGAGTAGGACCAGGAGCAGGAGTTCAACTAGGAGCAGGAGCAGGAATAGGAGCAGGAGCTGGACTAGCAGGAGGAGTAGGACTAGGAGCAGTAGCAGGACTAGGAGCAGGAGTATGAGTAGGAGGAGAGAAGGAGCAGGACTAGGGACAGGAGTAGGACTAGGAGCAGGAGTAGGACTAGGAGCAGGAGCATGACTAGGAGCAGGAGCAGGAGTAGAAGGAGAGCAGGAGTAAGACTAAGAGCAGGAGCATGACTAGGAGCAGGAGTACGACTAGGAGGAGAGCAGGAGCAGGACAAGGAGCAGGATTGGCACTTGGAGGAAAGCAGGAGCAGGACAAGGAGCAGGAGCAGGACTAGGAGCAGGAATAGGACTCGGAACAGGAGCAGGACTAGGAGCTGGTTTGGGACTAGGAGGAGAGCAGGAGCACGACAAGGAGCAGGAGTAGGAGTAAGAGGAGAGCAGGAGCAGGAATAGGGGCAGGAGTAGGACTAGGGGCAGTAGAACTAGGAGCAGGAGTAGGACTAGGATCAGGAGTAGGACTAGGAGCAGTAGAACTAGGAGCAGGAGTAGGACTAGGAGGAGAGCAGGAGCAGGACTTGGAGCAGGAGTAGAACTACGAGCAGGAGCAGGTCTAGGAGCAGGAGTAAGACTAGGGGGAGCGCAGGAGCAGGACTAGCAGCAGGAGTAGGACTAGGAGGAGAGCAGGAGTAGGACTAGGAGCATGAGCAGGACTAGGAGCAGGAGTAGGAGGAGGAGGAGCGCAGGAGCAGGACTAGGAGTAGGAGCAGGAGTAAGACGAAGAGTAGGATTAGGATGAGGAGCAGGAGCAGGAGTAGGACTAGGAGCAGGAGTAGGACCAGGAGCAGGAGTTCAACTAGGAGCAGGAGCAGGGCTAGCAGAAGGAGTAGGACTAGGAGCAGTAGCAGGACTAGGAGCAGGAGTATGAGTTGGAGGAGAGAAGGAGCAGGACTAGGGACAGGAGTAGGACTAGGAGCAGGAGTAGGACTAGGAGCAGGGGCAGGAGTAGGAGGAGAGCAGGAGTAGGACTAGGAGCAGGAGCAGGACTAGGAGCAGGAGAAGGACTAGGAGGAGGAGCACGAGTAGGAGCAGGTGCAGGACTAGGAGCAGGAGTAGGACTAGGAGCAGGAGCATGACTAGGAGCAGGAGCAGGAGTAGAAGGAGAGCAGGAGTAAGACTAAGAGCAGGAGCAGGACTAGGAGCAGGAGTACGACTAGGAGGAGAGCAGGAGCAGGACAAGGAGCAGGATTGGCACTAGGAGGAAGGCAGGAGCAGGACAAGGAGCAGGAGCAGGACTAGGAGCAGGAGTAGGACTGGGAGCGGGGCTTGGAGCAGGAGTAGGACTAGGAGCAGGAGCAGGACTAGGAGCAGGAGAAGGAGCAGGAGTAGGAGTAGGAGGAGAGCAGGAGTAGGACCAGGAGCAGGTGCAGGATTAAGAGCAGGAGTAGGACTAGTAGGAGGAGAAGGACTAGGAGGAGAGCAGGACTAGGAGCAGGAGTAGCAGGAGAGCAGGAGCAGGGCTAGCAGCAGGAGTAGGACTAGGAGGAGAGCAGGAGCGGGACTAGGAGCAGGGGTAGGACTAGGAGGAGGAGCGGGACTAGGAGCAGGGGTAGGACTAGGAGCAGGAGTAGGACTAGGAGGAGGAGCAGGAGCAGGACAAGGAGCAGGATTGGCACTCGGAGGAGAGCAGGAGCAGGACAAGGAGCAGGAGCAGGACTAGGAGCAGGAGTAGGACTAGGAGCGGGGCTTGGAGCAGGAGTAGGACTAGGAGCAGGAGCAGGACTAGGAGCTGGAGTATGAGTACATGGAGAGCAGGAGCAGGACTAGGGACAGAAGTAGGACTAGGAGCAGGAGTAGGACTAGGAGCAGGAGCAGGAGAAGGAGCAGGAGTAGGAGGAGAGGAGTAGGACTAGGAGCAGGAGTAGGACTAGGAGGAGGAGAAGGACTAGGAGGAGAGCAGGACTAGGAGCAGGAGTAGGAGGAGAGCAGGAGCAGGGCTAGCAGCAGGAGTAGGACTAGGAGGAGAGCAGGAGCGGGACTAGGCGCAGGGGTAGGACTAGGAGCAGCAGTAGGACTAGGAGCAGGAGTAGGACTAGGAGGAGGAGCAGAACTAGGAGCACGAGTAGGACTAGGAACAGGAGCAGGACTAGGAGCAGGTTTGGGACTAGGAGGAGAGCAGGAGCACGACAAGGAGCAGGAGCAGGTCTAGGAGCAGGAGCAGGACGAGGAGCAGGAGTAGGAGTAAGAGGAGAGCAGGAGCAGGAATAGGGGCAGGAGTAGGACTAGGATCAGGAGTAGGACTAGGAGCAGTAGAACTAGGAGCAGGAGTAGGACTAGGAGGAGAGCAGGAGCAGGACTTGGAGCAGGAGTAGAACTACGAGCAGGAGCAGGTCTAGGAGCAGGAGTAAGACTAGGGGGAGCGCAGGAGCAGGAGCAGGACTAGCAGCAGGAGTAGGACTAGGAGGAGAGCAGGAGTAGGACTAGGAGCACGAGCAGGACTAGGAGCAGGAGTAGGAGGAGGAGGAGCGCAGGAGCAGGAGTAGGAGCAGGAGTAAGACTAAGAGCAGGATTAGGACGAGGAGCAGGAGCAGGAGTAGGACCAGGAGCAGGAGTAGGAGCAGGAGTAAGACTAAGAGCAGGATTAGGACGAGGAGCAGGAGCAGGAGTAGGACTAGGAGCAGGAGTAGGACCAGGAGCAGGAGTTCAACTAGGAGCAGGAGTAGGAATAGGAGCAGGAGCAGGAGCTGGACTAGCAGAAGGAGTAGGACTAGGAGCAGTAGCAGGACTAGGAGCAGGAGTATGAGTAGGAGGAGAGAAGGAGCAGGACTAGGGACAGGAGTAGGACTAGGAGCAGGAGTAGGACTAGGATCAGGAGTAGGACTAGGAGCAGGAGCATGACTAGGAGCAGGAGCAGGAGTAGAAGGAGAGCAGGAGTAAGACTAAGAGCAGGAGCAGGACTAGGAGCAGGAGTACGACTAGGAGGAGAGCAGGAGCAGGACAAGGAGCAGGATTGGCACTAGGAGGAAAGCAGGAGCAGGACAAGGAGCAGGAGCAGGACTAGGAGCAGGAGTAGGACTAGGAGCGGGGCTTGGAGCAGGAGTAGGACTAGGAGCAGGAGCAGGACTAGGAGCAGGA
Source organism: Somniosus microcephalus (assembly GCF_052327205.1). NCBI lineage: Eukaryota > Metazoa > Chordata > Chondrichthyes > Squaliformes > Somniosidae > Somniosus > Somniosus microcephalus. Next base: position 119,713,784 of record NC_140995.1, read on the forward strand.
GAAGGAGCAGGAGCAGGAGTAGGAGGAGAACAGGAGTAGGACTAGGAGCAGGTGCAGGATTAAAAGCAGGAGTAGGACTAGTAGGAGGAGAAAGACTAGGGGGAGAGCAGGACTAGGAGCAGGAGTAAGAGTAGGAGGAGAGCAGGAGCAGGGCTAGCAGCAGGAGTAGGACTGGGAGGAGAGCAGGAGCGGGACTAGGAGCAGGGGTAGGACTAGGAGCAGGAGTAGGACTAGGAGCAGGAGTAGGACTAGGAGGAGGAGCAGAACTAGGAGCAGGAGTAGGACTAGGAGCAGGAGCAGGACTAGAAGCAGGTTTGGGACCAGGAGGAGAGCTGGAGCAGGTCTAGGAGCAGTAGTAGGACTAGGAGGAGAGCAGGAGCAGGGCTAGGAGCAGGAGCAGGACTAGGAGCAGGAGTAGGAGGAGGAGGAGCGCAGGAGCAGGACTAGGAGCAGGAGTAGGACTAGGAGCAGGAGTAGGACTAGGAGCAGCAGAACTAGGAGCAGGACTAGGACTAGGAGGAGAGCAGGAGCAGGACTTGGAGCAGGAGTAGAACTACGAGCAGGAGCAGGTCTAGGAGCAGGAGTAAGACTAGGGGGAGCGCAGGAGCAGGAGCAGGACTATCAGCAGGAGTAGGACTAGGAGGAGAGCAGGAGTAGGACTAGGAGCACGAGCAGGACTAGGAGCAGGAGTAGGAGGAGGAGGAGCGCAGGAGCAGGACTAGGAGCAGGAGTAGGACCAGGAGCAGGAGTAGGAGCAGGAGTAAGATTAAGAGCAGGATTAGGACGAGGAGCAGGAGCAGGAGTAGGACTAGGAGCAGGAGTAGGACCAGGAGCAGGAGTTCAACTAGGAGCAGGAGCAGGAATAGGAGCAGGAGCTGGACTAGCAGGAGGAGTAGGACTAGGAGCAGTAGCAGGACTAGGAGCAGGAGTATGAGTAGGAGGAGAGAAGGAGCAGGACTAGGGACAGGAGTAGGACTAGGAGCAGGAGTAGGACTAGGAGCAGGAGCATGACTAGGAGCAGGAGCAGGAGTAGAAGGAGAGCAGGAGTAAGACTAAGAGCAGGAGCATGACTAGGAGCAGGAGTACGACTAGGAGGAGAGCAGGAGCAGGACAAGGAGCAGGATTGGCACTAGGAGGAAAGCAGGAGCAGGACAAGGAGCAGGAGCAGGACTAGGAGCAGGAATAGGACTCGGAACAGGAGCAGGACTAGGAGCTGGTTTGGGACTAGGAGGAGAGCAGGAGCACGACAAGGAGCAGGAGTAGGAGTAAGAGGAGAGCAGGAGCAGGAATAGGGGCAGGAGTAGGACTAGGGGCAGTAGAACTAGGAGCAGGAGTAGGACTAGGATCAGGAGTAGGACTAGGAGCAGTAGAACTAGGAGCAGGAGTAGGACTAGGAGGAGAGCAGGAGCAGGACTTGGAGCAGGAGTAGAACTACGAGCAGGAGCAGGTCTAGGAGCAGGAGTAAGACTAGGGGGAGCGCAGGAGCTGGACTAGCAGCAGGAGTAGGACTAGGAGGAGAGCAGGAGTAGGACTAGGAGCATGAGCAGGACTAGGAGCAGGAGTAGGAGGAGGAGGAGCGCAGGAGCAGGACTAGGAGCAGGAGTAGGACCAGGAGCAGGAGTAGGAGCAGGAGTAAGACTAAGAGCAGGATTAGGATGAGGAGCAGGAGCAGGAGTAGGACTAGGAGCAGGAGTAGGACCAGGAGTTCAACTAGGAGCAGGAGCAGGGCTAGCAGAAGGAGTAGGACTAGGAGCAGTAGCAGGACTAGGAGCAGGAGTATGAGTCGGAGGAGAGAAGGAGCAGGACTAGGGACAGGAGTAGGACTAGGAGCAGGAGTAGGACTAGGAGCAGGGGCAGGAGTAGGAGGAGAGCAGGAGTAGGACTAGGAGCAGGAGCAGGACTAGGAGCAGGAGCAGGACTAGGAGCAGGAGAAGGACTAGGAGGAGGAGCACGAGTAGGAGCAGGTGCAGGACTAGGAGCAGGAGTAGGACTAGGAGCAGGAGCATGACTAGGAGCAGGAGCAGGAGTAGAAGGAGAGCAGGAGTAAGACTAAGAGCAGGAGCAGGACTAGGAGCAGGAGTACGACTAGGAGGAGAGCAGGAGCAGGACAAGGAGCAGGATTGGCACTAGGAGGAAGGCAGGAGCAGGACAAGGAGCAGGAGCAGGACTAGGAGCAGGAGTAGGACTGGGAGCGGGGCTTGGAGCAGGAGTAGGACTAGGAGCAGGAGCAGGACTAGGAGCAGGAGAAGGAGCAGGAGTAGGAGGAGAGCAGGAGTAGGACCAGGAGCAGGTGCAGGATTAAGAGCAGGAGTAGGACTAGTAGGAGGAGAAGGACTAGGAGGAGAGCAGGACTAGGAGCAGGAGTAGCAGGAGAGCAGGAGCAGGGCTAGCAGCAGGAGTAGGACTAGGAGGAGAGCAGGAGCGGGACTAGGAGCAGGGGTAGGACTAGGAGGAGGAGCGGGACTAGGAGCAGGGGTAGGACTAGGAGCAGGAGTAGGACTAGGAGGAGGAGCAGGACTAGGAGCAGGTTTGGGACCAGGAGGAGAGCAGGAGCACGACAAGGAGCAGGAGCAGGTCTAGGAGCAGGAGTAGGACTAGGAGGAGAGCAGGAGCAGGACTAGGAGCAGGAGTAGGAGTAAGAGGAGAGAACGAGCAGGAATAGGGGCAGGAGTAGGACTAGGAGCAGGAGTAGGACTAGGAGCAGCAGGATTAGGAGCAGGACTAGGAGTAGGAGGAGAGCAGGAGCAGGACTTGTAGCAGGAGTAGAACTACGAGCAGGGACAGGTCTAGGAGCAGGAGTAAGACTAGGACCAGGAGTAGGAGGAGGAGGAGAGCAGGAGCAGGACTAGGAGCAGGAGTAGGACCAGGAGTAGGACTAGGAGCAAGAGGAGTGCAGGAGCAGGACTAGGGGCAGGAGTAGGACTAGGAGCAAGAGTTCAACTAGGAGCAGGAGCAGGAATAGGAGCAGGAGCAGGACAAGGAGCAGGAGTAGGTCTAGGAGGAGAGCAGGAGCACGGCTAGGAGCAGGAGTAGGACTAGGAGCAGGAGTAGGACTAGGAGCAGGAGTAGGAGCAGGAGCAGGACTAGGAGCTGAAGTATGAGTAGGTGGAGAGCAGGAGCAGGACTAGGGACAGGAGTAGGACTAGGAGCAGGAGTAGGACTAGGAGCAGGAGAAGGAGGAGAGCAGGAGTAGGACTAGGAGCAGGTCCAGGATTAGGAGCAGGAGTAGGACTAGAAGCAGGAGAAGGACTAGGAGGAGAGCAGGACTAGGAGCAGGAGTAGGAGTCGAAGGAGAGCAGGAGCAGGGCTAGCAGCAGGAGTAGTACTAGGAGGAGAGCAAAAGCGGGACTAGGAGCAGGAGTAGGACTAGGAGCAGGAGTAGGGCTAGGAGGAGGAGCAGAACTAGGAGCAGGAGTAGGACTAGGAGCAGGAGCACAACAAGGAGCAGGAGCAGGACTAGGAGGAGTGCAGGAGCAGGGCTAGGAGCAGGAGCAGGACTAGGAGCAGTAGAACTAGGAGCAGGAGTAGGACTAGGAGGAGAGCAGGAGCAGGTAGGGCTAGGAGGAGAGCAGGAGTAGGACTAGGAGCACGAGCAGGAGTAGGAGCAGGAGAAGGACTAGGAGGAGGAGCACGAGTAGGAGCAGGTGCAGGACTAGGATCAGGAGTAGGACTAGGAGCAGGAGCAGGAGTAGGAGGAGAGCAGGAGTAAGACTAAGAGCAGGAGTAGGACTAGGAGCAGGAGTTGGACTAGGAGCAGGAGCAGGACTAGGAGCAGGAATACGACTTGGAGGAGAGCAGGAGCAGGACAAGGAGCAGGAGCAGGACTAGGAGCAGGAGTAGGACTAGGAGAGGGGCTTGGAGCAGGAGTAGGACTAGGAGCAGCAGCAGGAATAGGAGCTGGAGTATGAGTAGGTGGAGAGCAGGAGCAGGACTAGGGACAGAAGTAGGACTAGGAGCAGGAGTAGGACTAGGAGCAGGAGCAGGAGAAGGAGCAGGAGTAGGAGGAGAGCAGGAGTAGGACTAGAAGGAGGAGAAGGACTAGGAGGAGAGCAGGACAAGGAGCAGGAGTCGGAGTAGGAGGAGAGCAGGAGCAGGGCTAGCAGCAGGAGTAGGACTAGGAGGAGAGCAGGAGCGGGACAAGGAGCAGGGGTAGGACTAGGAGCAGGAGTAGGACTAGGAGCAGGAGTAGGACTAGTAGGAGGAGCAGAACTAGGAGCAGGAGTAGGACTAGGAGCAGGAGCAGGTCTAGGAGCAGGTTTGGGACTAGGAGGAGAGCAGGAGCACGACAAGGAGCAGGAGCAGGTCTAGGAGCAGGAGTAGGACTAGGAGCAGGAGTAGGAGTAAGAGGAGAGCAGGAGCAGGAATAGGGGCAGGAGTAGGAGTAGGAGCAGGAGTAGGACTAGGGGCAGTAGAACTAAGAGCAGGACTAGGACTAGGAGGAGAGCAGGAGCAGGACTTGGTGCAGGAGTAGGACTAGGAGCAGGAGCAGGTCTAGGAGCAGGAGTAAGACTAGGGGGAGCGCAGGAGCAGGAGCAGGACTAGCAGCAGGAGTAGGACTAGGAGGAGAGCAGGAGTAGGACTAGGAGCAGGAGTAGGGCCAGGAGCAGGAGTAGGAGCAGGAGTAAGACTAAGAGCAGGATTAGGACTAGGAGCAGGTGCAGGAGTAGGAGTAGGACTAGGAGTAGGACCAGGAGCAGGAGTAGGAGCAGGAGTAAGACCAAGAGCAGGATTAGGACCAGGAGCAGGAGTAGGACTAGGAGCAGGAGCAGGAGTAAGAGGAGTGCAGGAGCAGGACTAGGGGCAGGAGTAGGACTAGGAGCAGGAGTTCAACTAGGAGCAGGAGCAGGAATAGGAGCAGGAGCAGGACTAGGAGCAGGAGTAGGTCTAGAAGGAGAGCAGGAGGACGGCTAGGAGCAGGAGTAGGACTAGGACTAGGAGCAGGAGTAGGACTAGGAGCAGGAGCAGGACTAGGAGCTGGAGTATGAGTAGGTGGAGAGCAGGAGCAGGACTATGGACAGGAGTAGGACTAGGAGCAGGAGTAGGACTAGGAGCAGGAGAAGGAGCAGGAGTAGGAGGAGAGCACGAGTAGGAGTAGGAGCAGGTGCAGGATTAGGAGCAGGAGTAGGACTAGCAGCAGGAGAAGGACTAGGAGGAGAGCAAGAGCGGGACTAGGAGCAGGAGTAGGACTAGGAGCAGGAGTAGGACTAGGAGGAGGAGCAGAACTAAGAGCAGGAGTAGGACTAGGAGCAGGAGCACGATAAGGAGCAGGAGCAGGTCTAGGAGCAGGAGTAGGACTAGGAGGAGTGCAGGAGCAGGGCTAGAAGCAGGAGCAGGACTAGGAGCAGGAGCAGGACTAGGAGCAGTAGAACTAGGAGCAGGATTAGGACTAGGAGGAGAGCAGGAGTAGGACTAGGAGCACGAGCAGGAGTAGGAGTAGGTGGAGAGCAGGAGCAGGACAAGGGCATGAGTAAGACTAAGAGCAGGATTTGAACTAGGAGCAGGAGCAGAAGTAGGACTAGGAGCAGGAGCAGGACTAGGAGCAGGAGTAGGACTAGGAGGAGAGCAGGAGCAGGACTTGGAGGAGAGCAGGAGCAGGGCTAGGAGCAGGAGTAGGACTAGGAGGGGAGCAGGACTTGGAGGAGAGCAGGAGCAGGGCTAGGAGCAGGAGTAGGACTAGGAGCGGGTGTAGGACTAGGAGCAGGAGCAGGACTTGGCAGGAGCAGGAGCAGCACTAGGAGCAGGAGCAGGAAGAGGAGCAGGAGTAGGACTAGATGCAGGAGCAGGACTTGGAGGCGAGCAGGAGCAGGAACAGGACTAGGACCATGAGGAGGACTAGGAGGAGAGCAGGAGCAGGACTAGGATCAGGAATAGGACTAGGGGGACAGCAGGAGCAGCACTAGGAGCAGGAGTAGGACTAGGAGCAGGAGCAGCAGCAGAATTAGGAGCAGGAGTAGGACTAGGAGCAGGAGTATGCCTAGGAGGAGAGCAGGAACAGGAACAGGACTGGGACCATGAGGAGGACTAGGAGGACAGCAGGAGCAGGACTAGGAGCAGGAATAGGACTAGGGGGAGAGCAGGAGCAGCACTAGGAGCAGGAGTAGGACTAGGAACAGGAGCAGGAGCAGGATTAGGAGCAGGAGTAGGACTAGGAGCAGGAAGAGGACTAGAATCAGGAATAGGACTCAGAGCATCAGCAGGACCAGGAGCAGGAGTAGGACGAGGAGCAGGAGCAGCATCAGGACAAGGAGCAGGTGCAGGACTAAGAGCAGGAGTAGGATGAGGAGCAGGAGTAGGACTAGGAGCAGGAGCAGGAGTAGGAGCAGGAATAGGACTAGGAGCAGGAGTAGAACTAGGAGCAGGAGTAGGACTAGGTGGGAGAGCAGGAGTAGGACTTGGAGCAGGAGTAGGACTAGGAGCAGGACTAGGAGGAGAGCAGTAACAGGAGTAGGAGCAGGAGCAGGACTAGGAGGAGAGCAGGAGCAGGACTAGGAGCATGAGTTGGACTAGGGGCAGGAGTAGGGCTAGGAGCAGGAGCAGGACTGGGAGCAGCAATAGGACTGGGAGCAGGAGTAGGACAAGGCTGAGAGCAGGAGCAGGACTAGGAGCAGGAGTAGGACTAGGCGCAGGAGCAGGACTAGGAGCAGGAGCAGGACTAGGAGCAGGAGTCGGACTAGGAGCAGGAGCAGGACTAGGACGATAGCAGGAGAAGGACTAGGAGCAAAGCAGGCCTAGGAGCAGGAGTAGGACTAGGAGCAGGAGCAGGTCTAGGAGCAGGTGTAGGACTAGGAGCAGGAGCAGGACTTGGAGGAGAGCAGGAGCAGCACTAGGAGCAGGAGCAGGAAGAGGAGCAGGAATAAGACTAGGAGCAGGAGCAGGACTTGGAGGAGAGCAGGAGCAGGACCAGGAGCAGGAGTACGACTAGGAGGAGAGCAGGAGCAGGACCAGGAGCAGGAGCAGGACTAGGAGGAGAGCAGGAGCAGGACTAGGAGCAGGAGCAGGAGTAGGAGCAGGAGTAGGACTAGGAGCAGGAACAGGACTCGGACCAGGAGTAGGAATGGGAGGAGAGCAGGGGCAGGACTAGGAGCAGGAGTAGGACTAGGAGCAGGAGCAGGACTAGGAGCAGGAGCAGGACTAGGAGCAGGAGTAGGACTAGGAGCAGGAGTAGGACTAGGAGCAGGATTAGAAGCAGGAGTCGGACTAGGAGCAGGAACAGGACTAGGAGCAGGAATAGGACTAGGAGCATCAGCAGAGCTAGCAGCAGGAGTAGGACTAGGAGCAGAAGCAGCACTAGGAGCAGCAGCAGGACTAGGAGCAGGAGCAGGACGAGGATGAGAGCAGGAGTAGAACTAGGAGCAGGAGTAGTACTAGGGGCAGTGTAAAGTCCGCGTCTCAATAATAAACGGACTTCGGGAGAACAATTAAACAGGTATTTTACTGAACAGAGGGTAACGTCAGACTGAAGTACTGAAGCCTTCTAGGGCCTTTTATACAGGGGTGGTCACTGCCGGTACTGCAGTATAAAATCAGTTCTTCTCTTACAGGTACATACACAACAGGCAGTAGTAGGACTAGGAGCAGGAGCAGGACTGGGAGCTGTAATAGGACTAGGAGCAGGAGTAGGACTAGCAGCAGGAGTAGGACAAGGCTGAGAGCAGAGCAGGACTAGGAGCAGGAGTAGGATTAGGGGCAGGAGCAGCAGCAGGAATAGGAGCAGGAGTAGGACTAGGAGCAGGAGGAGGACTAGGAGCAGGAGGAGGACTAGGAGCAGGAGTAAGTCTAGGAGCAGGAGCAGGAGTAGGAGCAGGAGCAGGGCTAGGATCAGGAACAGGACCAGCAGCAGGAGTAAGACTAGGCGCAGGAGTAGGACTTGATGGAGAGCAGGAGCAGGACTAGGAGCAGGAGAAAGACTAGGAGGAGAGCAGGAGCAGGACTAGTTGCAGGATTAGGACTAGGAGCGGGAGTAGGACTCACAGTAGGAGCCGTACTAGGAGCAGGAGTAGGATTAGGAGCAGGAGTAGGACGGAGCAGGAGCAGGACTAGGAGCAGAAGTAGGACTTGACGGAGAGCAGGAGCAGGACTAGGAGCAGGAGTAGGACTAGGAGGAGAGCAGGAGCAGCACTAGGAGCAGGAGTATGACTCAGCGCAGAAGCAGGACTAGGAGCAGAAGTAGGACTAGGAGGAGAGCAGGAGCAGGACTAGGAGCAGGAGCAGGACTTGACAGAGAGCAGGAGCAGGGTGAGGAGCTGGAGCAGGGCTAGGAGGAGTGTAGGAGCAGGATTAGGAGCAGGAGTAGTACTAGGAGGAGAGCAGGAGCAGGACCAGGTCCAGGAGTAGGACTAGGGGGAGAGCAGGCGCAGGACTGGAATCAGGAGCAGGACTAGGAGGGGAGCAGGAGCAGGAACAGGACTAGGAGCAGGACTCGGAGCACTGTGTAATGATATCAGCAAATAGTGATGTTATTTGCCTGTTTGATTATGATGCCTTACCAGCATGTTTGCAGGTATTGATTACTTATGCCTGACCAGCAGAGGTCATGTGACCGAGACAAGCAAGGCAGTTTAGTTTAGTTTCAGTTTTGTTCTGGATGCATCACTAGCATGGTGTCTCCTGTAAATGCTGTTAACAAGAGTTGAACAGACTTTAGATAAAAACTCATTCTCTTTCATAAATGTCTCGTCATTGAACCCACAAAGAAATCAATACATGGTGTCAGAAGTGATTGAAAGAGATGAAGAGAAAAAATCTGAAGTTAAATCAGCTCTCCACAGATTAGCAAGCCAAAAGAGAATATCGTTACTTACCATTAGAGAATAGCTAACGAAGTGAAAAATGGAAGGTTTACACCCACTGGCGACGCTTCAGTTGACAGGTAATGTGGCTGAAAATTGGAGGAGATTCAAACAACGTTTAGAGTTGTATTTATCAGCAATCGGAGCTGACGAGAAAGGTGATAAAATAAAAGCGTCACTGTCCTTACATGTCGTGGGTGATGAAGCACTGGAGGTGTATAATAATTTCACATTCGCTGCTGATGGAGACAAAATGAAGCTAGATAAAATAATGGAACAGTTTGAGGCCTACTGCATACCTAAACGTAACGTGACGTTTGAGAGGCACAGAATTTTCACATGTGTACAGAAAATGGGTGATACTATTGATCAGTATGTGACTGAACTGAGAAACAGAAGCAAATCGTGTGAATTTGGGGGACTGACAGACTCGCTGATAAAAGACAGACTGGTGTGTGGTATTCCGAATAATGGTCTAAGGGAAAGACTGCTAAGAGAGCAAGATCTAGACCTGGGAAAAGCCATAGCACTGTGTAGGGCTACAGAGACTGTGAAGTTGCAGGCAAAGGAGCTGTTCAGTGACAATAGCTGCAACGTGGATGCAGTGAGAAAGAACGGATACAAACCGTTTAACAAAACGAGCGCCAATGTGAAAAAAGAGGCGTGGCCAGCGAACGAAAATGAAAGGGACAATCGAAAGTCATGTAGTCGATGCGGTACACAGCATCCACCAAAAAAGTGTCTAGCGTTTGGTAAAAAATGCAATAGTTGCAACAAAAACAACCATTATGCCCGTTGCTGCAAGAACCAAGTGCAACAAAGCAAGGTCCATGCAGTAGATGAAAGCGACATAGAGGATTTCTATGTAGATGTTATGTCTGAAAACAAACAAGAAGAAAGAGACTGGATGTTGACACTAAAAGTGAATGACATACACATTTCATTTAAATTGGATACTGGAGCACAAGTTAATGTGATATCAGAGACTGATTTTCAGAAAATTAGACCCAGACCAAAGATACATGGAATACAAGTGAAAGTGACAGGATACTCAGGTACTGATATACCAGTGAAAGGAAGATGCATTGTCAAAGTAACACACAAGGACAGAGAGCACACGCTAGCATTAATCGTGGTGCCAAAGGATGTGCAAGCCATACTAGGTTTAAAAGCCTGTGAGAGACTGAACCTGGTAAAGAGAGTCCTCGTTGTGGAAAGCGAAGGAGAGACAGTCTATGATGAACTGAATGTTGCATACACACCGGGTAAGCTGATGTATACAGCAGACACGTTGTCCAGAGCTGTTGACCCAGGAGAGCCCGCAAACACAGTGAAAAGACTGAAGTACAAGGCAAAAGACAGTGGAACTGACTTCTACCAGAGCATGCTTGTATATCGCACAACGCCGCTCGAGTGTGGTATGTCACCAGCCCAACTCCTGATGGGACGTCGGCTAAGGTCAAACCTACCCATCCCGGAGAACCTCCTGAAAACAAAAGAGGGGGAGAAAGTGAGGAAGTTCAATGAACAACAGAAAGAAAAGCAAAAGTACTACTGTGACAGAGGAACACAAAACCTACCTGAACTCCACACTGGTGACCAAGTAAGGTTCAAAGACAAAACAAACACATGGACTCAGAAGGGAACTGTCCTGAGTGAAGTTCAACCAAGATCATACACCATTCAGACAGATGAGGGTGCTGTTCTGAGAAGAAATCGTCGAGATCTTCTCATGGGACCAGCCACAGCAGGTCAAGAGACTGATACTGTTGAACAACCTGATCACACAGCTGAGAACCAATCATCTGAGGCAACAACTCAGATTCAAGGACAATCAATCAGAAAATCCTCAAGACACGTGAAGCCTCCTGAGAGACTCATTGAGCAAATTTAAGGACTATTGTTATAGAAGGAAGTAATGTTATCTTATTCTTTCTTCAAGTTCTAGTGTATTTACATATTTCATGTGAACACACAAAGCAAGGTTAAAAAACCTTGATCATGATAATGATAATGTAAGTTCATTAAGTGTTACAGTTAAAATGCAGATTAATACAAAGAAAACATGTTGTTAGTTAAAAGTAAAATACTTTTGTTTTAAGAAAAGGAGATGTAATGATATCAGCAAATAGTGATGTTATTTGCCTGTTTGATTATGATGCCTTACCAGCATGTTTGCAGGTATTGATTACTTATGCCTGACCAGCAGAGGTCATGTGACCGAGACAAGCAAGGCAGTTTAGTTTAGTTTCAGTTTTGTTCTAGATGCATCACTAGCATGGTGTCTCCTGAAATGCTGTATAAAGAGTTGAACAGACTTTAGATAAAAACTCATTCTCTTTCATAAATGTCTCGTCATTGAACCCACAAAGAAATCAATACACACTGCGGAGTAAGACTTGGAGCATGAGTAAGACTTGGAGCAGGAGTAGGACTAGGAGCAGGAGTAGGAGTAGGAGGAGAGCAGGAGCAGGACTAGGCGCAGGAGTAGGACTAGGAGCAGTAGCAGGAGTAGGACTCAGAGCAGGAGTAGGACTAGGAGGAGAGCAGGAGCAGAACTAGGAGCAGGAGTAGGACTAGGAGCAGGAGCAGTAGTAGGACTAGGAGCATGCGGAGTAGGACTTGATGGAGAGCAGCAGCAGGACTAGGATCAGGAGTAAGTCCAGGAGGAGAGCAGGAGCAGCAGTAGGTTCAGGATTAGGACTAGGAGCGGGAGTAGGACTCGTAGCAGGAGCAGTACTAGGAGCAGGAGTAGGACGGAGCAGGAGCAGGACTAGGAGCAGAAGTAGGACTTGACGGAGAACAGGAGCAGGACTAGGAGCAGGGGTAGGACTAGGAGGCGAGCAGGAGCAGCACTAGGAGCAGGAGTACGACTCGGAGCAGGCGCAGGACTAGGAGCAGAAGTAGGACTAGGAGGAGAGCAGGAGCAGGACTAGGAGCAGGAGCAGGACTTGACGGAGAGCAGGAGCAGGGCGAGGAGCAGGAGCAGGGCTAGGAGGAATGTAGGAGCAGGATTAGGAGCAGGAGTAGTACTAGGAGGAGAGCAGGAGCAGGAGCAGGACCAGGAGTAGAACTAGGGGGAGAGCAGGAGCAGGACTGGAATGAGGAGCAGGACTAGGAGGGGAGCAGGAGCAGGAACAGGACTAGGAGCAGGACTAGGAGCACTGCAGAGTAAGACTTGGAGCATGAGTAAGACTTGGAGCAGGAGTAGGACAAGGAGCAGGAGTAGGAGTAGGAGGAGAGCAGGAGCAGGACTAGGCGCAGGAGTAGGACTAGGAGCAGTAGCAGGACTAGTAGCAGGAGCAGGAGTAGGACTCGGAGCAGGAGTAGGACTAGGAGGAGAGCAGGAGCAGAACTAGGAGCAGGAGTAGGACTAGGAGCAGGAGCAGGAGTAGGACTAGGAGCATACGGAGTAGGACTTGATGGAGAGCAGCAGGAGGACTAGGAGCAGGAGTAGGTCCAGGAGGAGAGCAGGACTAGGAGCAGGAGTAGGACTAGGAGCAGAAGTAGGAGCAGGAGCAGGAGCAATTCTAGGAGCAGGAGCAGGACTAGTAGCAGGAGTAGTACTAGGAGCAGGAGTAGGACTAGGAGCAGGAGTAGGACTAGGAGCAGGACCAGGAGCAGGACTAGTAGCAGGAATAGGACTAGGAGCAGGACTAGGAGCAGAAGCAGGAGCAGGACTAGTAGCAGGAATAGGGCTAGGAGCAGGAGCAGGACTAAGATAAGGAGTAGGACTAGGAGCAGGAGCAGGACTAGGAGCAGGAGCAGGACTAAGAGGAGAGCAGGAGCAGGACTAGGAGCAGGAGTAGGATTAGGAGGAGGGTAAGAGCAGGACTAGGAGGAGATCAGGAGTAGGACTAGGAGCAGGTGCAGGAGCAGACTAGGAGCAGGTGCAGGACTAGGAGGAGAGCAGGAGCAGGGCTTGTCGTGTATTGATTGCGAGTTTGACACCAGTCAATACGGTAATATTATGTGCATTGCATTATGGGAATTACCCGGGAAAACGGCAGTCGGCCATTTTAGGCAATAAAGTGAACATCGCAGTTATGAGCCTGTCTGCCTGATTCTATGCTTTAATGCGTTCATACAACATTGGCGACGAGGATAACGAACGGAATCATTTTAAATAGATAGTTGCCCTAGTTTTAGTTAGCTAAGATGGAGAAGACTGTCATTCAAAATTTTGCATGCTTCGCTGAGCCAGCCACGTTGGGTACAAGATGGACGAGGTGGTTAACGTCTTTTGAGCTTTATGCCAACGGCAAGGTACTCATTATTGGCGATATCTCTACAGCTGCCACAAAGCAGAGGATAAGAGCTCTACTTCTACACCTAGCAGGACCAGATGTCCAGGATATCTTTTCGACTCTACCGGACACAGGAGAGCCAGCAGACTACACGGCAGCGGTTAGTGTTTTGAATCATTACTTCATGCCCCAGGTCAACGCAGCATTTGCTAGGCAGACTTTTCATAAGTTGTCCCAGAAGACAGGTGAGACTGTGCAACAATTTGCTACTCGCTTGCGGCAGGCTGCTAAAGACTGTGCTTTTGGGGGGGATGCGGATAATAAAATAAGAGACGCTATCCTGAGTCGGTGCACGTCAGCCTATGTGCGGAGGAAATTGCTAGAGGAAGGGCAAGGTCTAACGCTCGCCCACACGTTACAATTGGCCTCACAATATGAAAACGTCGAGGAGCAGATGTCAGCCATGTCATGTACAGAGAAGGCGGAGACAGGTACTGTTCGTCGTGTTACACAGAAAAGAGGGTATTATGCGAAAAGCTCGACAGAGAAACCAAAGGGAAATGGCGATTGGAACAAAAGGAAATGTCAATGATGTGGACATACAGACCACATGGGCAGAGATCCGAAATGCCCAGCACGCGGACAAACGTGTCATAAGTGCAAGGGAAAGGATCATTTCTCCAAAGTATGCCGCACAAAGGGTACAAAGAAACACAGTGTGAACAATGTAGAGGAACAAAATGACTTTGCATTTGCTGTTACTGGAAATAACGTGACAGAGAGACTTACCTTTTGTGTGGGGGGAGTAAACCTGAGAATGTTAATTGATTTGGGTGCAACTAGTAATGTGATAGATGTGAATACATGGGAAGGATTAAAGTCAGAACATATTAAGTGTCAGTCACATGTCCCTAAGACAGAGAGAAAGTTATTCTCTTATGCTTCTAGCCGACCACTGTCAGTTAAAGGTGTATTCACACGTGGGATTACAATAGGTAAGAGAACTGAGCAGGTGGAGTTCATTGTGGTTAAAGGCCATGGAGAGCCGTTGCTAGGAAGGGAGACAGCCATGAAACTGGGAGTTTTAAAAATAGGCGCAGATGTCTCAGCTGTAAGACAGCTACTAGAACAGCGGTATCCAAAGGTGTTCCAGGGAGTAGGAAGGCTGAACACAAAACAGATCAGTTTGTATATCGACCCACAAGTGAAGCCTGTGGCCCAGACATTCAGGCGTATACCATTCAACTTAAGGGGGGCAGTAGAAGCCAAAATAAAACAATTGAGGGACATGGACATTATCAAACCTGTAACTGGTCCCACCCCAATGGTAAATCCTGTGGTTATTGTACCAAAAGCGGATAAGGATGTAAGGTTATGCCTAGACATGAGACGAGCAAACCAGGCAATAGTGAGGGAACGATATCCAATCCCCACCGTTGATGAGATACTCCAAGGTATGAACGGCTTGACGGTGTTTAGTAAGCTAGACCTGAAATGGGGTTATCACCAGCTAGAACTGACCCCTGAGTAATGAGAAATCACAACGTTTGCAGTACATAACGGAGTATACAGGTACAAGAGGCTGATATTTGGTGTATCTTCAGCTAGTGAGCAATATCAGCACGAGATAGCTAATGCCTTAGCTGGAATAGAGGGTGTTGAAAACATCTCAGACGACATTATCGTGCATGCACACGACCAGGAAACGCACGACAGATGCCTGCACGCTGTCATGACCAGACTAATGGAAAGTGGGCTGACACTAAACTCAGAGAAGTGCCAATTCAGCATGGACCGATTGATTTTCATGGGAATCCTGTTGTCTGAAAAGGGCATCGGACCAACAGCAGAGAGAGTGCGAGCGGTGGCAGAAGCTCGGGAACCAGAGAATGCTACAGAGGTGAGGAGTTTCTTGGAACTCGTTGGGTACAGTAGCAGATTCATCCCGCAGTTTGCAACGCTATCAGAGCCACTGTGACGCCTGACGAGAAAAGACATACCATTTAAATTTGGATCACAACAGAGACAGTCATTCAGTGCACTCAAGGAAGAGTTGGCCAGAGCCGGCACTTCAGCATATTTTGATAAGGACGCACCAACCAAGGTGATAGCAGATGCCAGTCCTGTAGGTTTAGGCGCAGTACTAGTTCAGGACCAACAGGGACAAGAGGTGCCAATATGCTATGTAAGTTGGAGTTTAACAGACTGTGAGAGGAAATACTCTCAAACAGAGAGAGAGGCCTTAGCTCTTGTATGGGCTTGTGAGAGGCTGCATCCATATGTGTATGGCCGAAAATTTAACTTGGTAACTGACCATAAGCCATTACAAGTGATATACGGCCCACACTCTAAACCTTGTGCCCGTATAGAGAGATGGGTACTTAGATTACAGCCGTACGATTTTAAGGTGATACACATTCCAGGCAAGCAAAACATTGCAGACCCACTGTCACAATTGCTGGGGGAGACAGCAAAACAGGGAAGACATTCTCATGGCTCAGATGAATACGTGAGATTCGTAGCTGTGAGTGCGACACCAAAAGCACTCACTACTAGAGAGGTGGAGGAAGCCTCTGCTACCGACCCAGAGCTGATTGAGGTACGGAAGGCAATCACAAATGGACATTTTGAGAACTGTAAAGCTTATGCAGCAATTGCAAACGAGCTGTGCGTAGTGGGGTATCTAGTTCTTCAGGGAACACGCATCATGCTACCCACAGTGTTACACGCATGAGCCCTGGTGTTAGCACATGAAGGACACTTGGGAATAGTTGGAACAAAGCAACATCTCAGAACCAAGGTTTGGTGGCCTGGCATGGACAAGGCAGCTGAAAAACACTGTAAAGCGTGCCACGGCTGTCAGATAGTAGCCAGGCCCGACCCACCTGAACCGTTGAGACCAACACCATTACCAGAGGGCCCCTGGCAGGATGTAGCTATAGACTTATTGGGACCCTTGCCATCCAACCACTCCATTCTTGTGGTAGTTGATTATTATAGTCGCTACTATGAATACGACATCATGACCTCCACAACAGAGAAGGTTATTGATGGTTTAGAGTCAATCTTCAGCCGTCATGGTTTGCCAATCACCTGCAAATCTGGTAATGGTCCTCAATTCAGATCTGAATTATTCAAAGAATACTGTGAAAACAACAGGACCAAACCCTGAAAACGACAGCAAAATAGGCTCAGGCTAACGGAGAAGTTGAGCACCAGAATGCATCGCTGATGAAGAGAATCAGAATTGCTCAGTCAGAAGGACTAGATTGGAAACATGAACTTAGAAAATATGTGACTGTGTACAGGAGCATTGATCATGCCACAACAGGAAAGAGCCTGTCAGAGCTGCTCTTTAAACGGAAAATGAGAGGAAAGCTGCCAGATATCACAGAGTTGCGCGCAGACATGGAAGTACGTGACCGGGATGCAAAACAAAAAGGCAAGTCCAAACTGTACGCAGATGAACAACGGAGAACACAATACTCAGAGGTGGAAGTTGGCGACACGGTGCTGGTACAGCAGGACAAAGTGGACAAGTTCACCACTCCTTTTAATGCCACACCCCACAAAGTTTTGAGTAAAACAGGGAGTCAAGTAGTAGTAGAATCTCCAGACGGAGCACGCTACTCGAGAACCACTACGTTTGTGAAGAAATACAGAACCAATGGACCAAAGGAGACAATCCATGAGCAGGAGGAAACACAAGGGACTGAGGACAGTATAGTAGACCCTGACACACATACCACTGTGACACAGGCAATACCCACTGACACCAACATGTCAGACATACCCAATACAGCCAGACCTCAAAGGGTTAAAAGAAAACCCCAAAGACTGTCTGATTATGACACAACATAAACTGTGCGAGAACTGCATGGGTGATGTTAAATGTTTAAACCTGGGAATGATTTAGTTGTGTGGTAAGACACAAGTTTGTAAAAAGTTTATAAACCAAATAAGTTATGCAGTGATATTGTAAGCAACTGTTTGTAAACTGCAAGTTTGTTTCCAAGGAAAAGGGGGATGTCGTGTATTGATTGCGAGTTTGACACCAGTTATTATGGTAATGTAATGTGCATTGCATTATGGGAATTACCCAGGAAAACGGCAGTCTGCCATTTTAGGCAATAAAGTGAACATCGCAGTTATGAGCCTATCTGCCTGATTCTATGCTTTAATGCGTTCATACAACAGGGCTAGTAGCAGGAGCAGCACTAGGAGCAGGAGCAGGACCAGAAGCAGGAGTAGGACTAGGAGGAGAGCAGGAGCAGGACTAAGAGCAGGAGCAAGACTAGGAAGAGAGCAGGAGGAGGAGCAAATAAGGGAAGGGAAAAGACTGTTTTTCCC
Organism: Somniosus microcephalus; assembly: GCF_052327205.1. NCBI lineage: Eukaryota > Metazoa > Chordata > Chondrichthyes > Squaliformes > Somniosidae > Somniosus > Somniosus microcephalus. Next base: position 119,731,170 of record NC_140995.1, read on the forward strand.
TCCCGAGTCCAGGGTCACAAGGCTAATTGTAGCACTGTTACTGGTGCCCCAGGTAACTGCGATTGACTAGCAGCATAGACCAGGATTGAACTTGGACCTTCCTCTTTTGTGTCTATAGCTCCGCTCTGTACATTTACCAATTGAATCTTTGGAAGAGCTGATATTGTTTTAGGACACCTTCTAGTTTTTATGGTTTTTTTTGAGGGAAAATAATATTTAGCTTTCTTTATCGAGTATTGTTAATTCTAAACTCTATTTATGTGTGCAGTTATTCACTAAGGCCTAGAAATTCAGTTGGTAGCGCCAGCCGCTAACGTCTTAAGAGGGTAATAAGTGGGGCGCGAAGCGGCTAGCGCCTGGGCGCGGCGCGATCTGTGCCTCTCGCGAACTTGAGTGAAGATTTTGCGGCGGCGCAAAACTGCAACGCCCGCTCAGCTGCGCGCGCAGATCCTGACGTAATTTCATGGTGCAACGCCCTTGGTGCGCCCCGAACCGGAACTTCAGTAGCGCCCCCTTTCCGCCTGGCGCTCGCAGCGACTGGTTGAGTGGAACGGTTCCCAGTCGCTGTGGGGCTGGGGGGGCGCTATTTAAAGGGGACTCTTCCTGCATTCTTTGTGGTAGCCATTTTGGACCACTCCTTCTGTGTGTGTGAGAGAGAGAGATATACAGAGAGACAAAGGGAGAGAGCTTTCTGCTTTGACTCAGCGCTCGCACAGGTACTTCTGGCTTCAGCCCAGTGCTTTGCAGTTGGATTGATTTTTCAGTGCTATAGCCTTGAGTGGCCACATATAATGGGGGCTGCAATGGGTGGAAACGTTGGGTTTCTCCATTGCATTGAGAGGGCTCAGAGACGCCGAGAGAGAGTGCCAATCATGGCCAGACGGAGGAGGGCCAACAGGCGTCGGCACAGGAGGCATTACCCTCCCAGGGTATACCGCCAGCACTTCTCCTACCTCAACACGTCTGAGGAGCAGTGCATTCGGAGGCTTCGATTCAGAAGGGAGGTGGTCACTGAGGTCTGCCACCTGCTTCAGAGAGATCTGCAGCCTCAGCTGAGGAGCAGGACGTCTCTGTCATTGGCAGTGAAGGTGACAGTGGCTCTCAACTTCTATGCCACCGGCTCCTTCCAATCCGCTACTGGGGACATTGCCAATGTCTCCCAGTTCACGGTGCATTGCTGCATCTGCCAGGTCATGAATGCCCTCTTCAAAAGGAGACGTCAGTACATTTCCTTCCCTATGACACTGGACAAGCAGCAAGAGCGTGCAATGGGATTTGCAAGAATAGCGGTCTTCCCCATGGTCCAGGGTGCCATTGACTGCACGCATGTGGGTTTGCGGGCGCCTCTAGAGAATGCCGAGGATTACCGCAACCGGAAGGGGTTCCATTCGTTGAACGTGCAGTTGGTGTGTGATCACAGGCAGCTGGTACTAGCTGTCAATGCCCGCTTTCCAGGCAGCAGCCACGACGCCTTCATCCTGCGCCAGACTTCTGTGGCAGACATTTTCGAAGCCCCGGCTCACCCAGGAGGCTGGCTTCTCAGGGACAAGGGCTATCCTTTGTGCACCTGGCTGATGACCCCGCTCCGTGCGCCCACCACCCCTGCTGAAGAGCAATACAATGACAGCCATCAAGCGACCAGGAACATCATTGAGCTCACAATCGGCGTGCTAAAGCAACAGTTCCGCTGTCTGGACCATTCCGGGGGATCCCTACAGTACTCGCCTGAGCGAGTCTCCCATTTTGTTGTAGTGTGCTGCATGCTGCACAACCTGGCTATCCTCAGGACTCAGCCACTGTCAGCAGACATTGGAGGACCACCAGAGGAGGAGGAGGAGGAGGAGCACCAAGACGGGAGGGAGGCACAAAGTGCAAGGGCCATCCGTCAGCGGCTTATTGCAAGTCAGTTCTAGGCCCCTCTCAGGGAATGGCTTGTACCATTGAAAGAACATGAATGGACCCGCTCCGCAAACCCTGAGCCGGTCAAGGCAACAAGTAGTTCAAAGTGCAAACATGCACAATCTGAATAAAGACAATTATTTATTTAACAAACTCTGTGTCCTTCCTGCATGACAAACAAATACAGAAAAAACAGTCAGACATAACTGGCTCTCACAACCTGGAGACAATGAACAAAAGAGTTAAACAAAAATGACCATGATCCTCGGCCTTCACAAAAAAGAAACACAACATTTTGCCACACCTCCTACATTTTGGCCTGCAAGGGTGATCTGCCTCGCTTGCGAGATTGGCCCCTGCCCACCCTGCAGCTCCTCCGCAATGGGACCCCAGTGGCTGCAGCAAGGCTGGGGGAAGGCTGCTGAGGGTCAGATAGTGAGTCGGCAGATGCCCTTGGGGGACGGCCTGGACCAGCTCTGGGCCTGGAGGGCCCGGCTGCTGACTGCTTGGGCGGCAGCAGTCTGTCCTACGGGTGGTGGCAGCTGCAGTGGAGGAGTGACAGTCTTGGCAGCAGGAATGCTGCCAACCTGACAGAGCACAGGCACTCCCTGGTCGGACGAGACACTGGCACTCGCACGGGGCAGCACTGAAGCATGCGCAGCAATCCGCTGAAGCACAGACTGCTGGCCTGCTGCGGCGCGGCGAAGGCCCCGGCGAATCCTGGCTGATCCAGCGAGGGTGGCAGCCGTTAGTGCTCGTGTGGCCCTGATCTGTGTCTGCATCAGACCAGCCAGTGACTGCATGGCACGACTAAGCACTTGGCTGGAAGCCGCGTGTGCTGCACCGAAGTCCTGCAGACTCCTGGCCTGTGCTGCCCCGAATTCCTGTACACTCCTTGCCAGTGACTCTATGGAGTCAGGCATCCTTGCCACTGCATCCATGAGCTCAGTGTGCCTGCGCTCCGCCTGGGCGCCCATTTCACCAAGGAGCCGCACCTCCTCTGCGCTCACTGTAGCAGGACTGGAGGCCACACTCACCCTCCGGGGAGAAGGCCGCCGAGCTTCCCTACCGCCCCCCCCCTGCGTTGCTGCAGCCCGCTGGGCCCCGGAGCTTCACCCTCCTCAGACCCTTCCCCCCTGCTCCCCTCCAGGGAAGACATGTCGCCATCATGGCCATGGGCTGCCTCAGCTGAGGGTGGCATTGATGTTCCGGCTTCCTCTTCCTCCTTCTTGCCTTTCGATTCACTCACAGTGCCAGCTTGAGGGCCCGCCTCCTCACCTGGCGAATCAGCATCTGAAAGCAGGGAGGTACAAGAGTTGCTTTAGTGAGAGGACAGGGCGGCAGCGAGGGAGGCATGAATGCTGCAATGCACTGCATTGGTTCGATAGTGGCAAAGGATGCTGGTGTGAGGCACAAGTGGAAAGAGAGAGGTCAAAAAGGTGATGACCTGACCATTGCTGTCCAGAACGGGGTCGGCATCTCCAGTGGCGACGGGGCCAATCAGCCGGCCTGCCATAATCCATTCCACTCGCTGCTCCAGATCGTTGAGGTCTTTAAGTTCAGGACAGCCTCCCCCGGTCCCTTGCTGCTGCCTCCTATTGTGGGCAAGCTTGCCCTGCAAGAGAAAGGACAGGCTCTCAGTACAGTGTGAAGCCCTGATCTTGCCTGCACTGTCTCCCATGGTGGAATAGCCCTGACAGTGTGAAGCCCTGATCTTGCCTGCACTGCCTCCCATGGTGGAATAGCCCTGACTGTGTGAAGCCCTGATCTTGCCTGCACTGCCTCCCATGGTCGAATAGCCCTGACAGTGTGTAAACTAGTGAATGTGCATGTGATTTTCATGAGAGTCCCATAGGTGTTGGATGAGGGCTGGGCATTGGGGCTTTCAGGACCCTTTGGCCATAAAGTGAGGTGCACATGCAGGGATGAAGAGGATACTGGAAAGGGTACTCACCCTGACAACCCGAGTGAGGTCGTTGAACTTCTTCCTGCATTGCGTTGGGGTCCTAGGGACCACGCTGCTGGAGGTCACTCTGTGTGCCACCTCCCTCCAAGCTTTTCTATATTCGCTGGGCAGCGGCCTCCTGCCACTGTCAGGAAAGAGGATAGGTCGCCTGCGCGCCACTGCGCCAACCAGAACCTTCAGGGCCCCCTCACTGAAGCGCTGCGCTCGCTCCCTGGCCTTCTCCATGGTCGTAGGCGTAACGATGTCGCAGCAGGTCTGTCCAGGCCTAGAATCAGGGCTCCAATGTGCAGGGCGTGGCTGCAAGCCAAATTGACCCTCCCCCTTTAAGAGGTGACCGGCGCCAGCGTGTCTGCCTGCAATCGCTAACTTGCCGCACCTGCGCCGCACCCGCCCTCGGTGGTAGCACCTCGGCTCACCGGCTTAGCGCCTTAGGATAGTCGTGCACCGCCTGCTTTAGCGCAGCAGCAACCTCTTGGGGCGATGTAACTCAATTTCGGTAAAGGTGGCGTTAAGTTGCCCCGGGCGCTAAATTTAGCGCACACTCGACTGTAGCGCCCCAAACGTGGCGATACTGAATTTCTAGGCCTAAGTCTCTAGAAGATCTTTATCTGCCCTCCCCCCCAACCCCCACCCCTCCAGTAAGATTTTTCCTGAGGGGTAAAACACATCTGAATGGCATGTGTGTAAATTAGTATGAGCTCCCACATGCATAAAGCTTTAGCCAAGGCCAGACCTTCAGTTTAGTGTCTGTGTGCCAAAAAAAGTGGAGCTGATTTTCAGTGCAAATAAAAAAGGAAAAGAAACTGCAATTGCTGTACTTCTGGAATAAAAACAGAGAATGCTGGAGATAACCAACATCAGCAAAGAGAAAAGACAAGTCCATGTTTTGGATGCATACCCCTTCTTCAGTGTTAACTTTCAGTGTGATCTGATGCTAGAATGTCCAAACCAGTAAATCTAGGAGGTTGCTGTGCTAACAATTCTCTATCAGGTACAGGGGTGGGGACGTTGTTGAAGTAAATACTAACGGAATCTCTCTGCTATAAGTAGTTAGAGTTCCACAACTGATGTACCTGTAAGTGGGGCAGTAGCGGGGTTGCAGGAGGCACTCAGAAGCGAGTGGGCAAGCCAGGGCCGGCAAATAGTAAGCAGCAGACCCCGGCTCAACACTGGAACAACATGGCGGGATGCCAAATATAGGGGAAAATATTTACACTTATATTCAATGACCAACAGATTTTTACTTAAAGTTCAAAGCAGTTGGAGGAAAACTAACAAAATGGCACATAGAGCTGGCAGCTGAGTGACTTGCACCACCTACTGCCCAGAGACCTGCAACTGTACAGTGACAGATAGAAATTCCCATTAACATGTTTTCATACAGCTTCCCATGATAAATGTCTACATTGTAAAGGTTGACATAATAGTGTTATTGAAAAACCTTGATAACAGGAAGTATGTTTACTGGACAGGAAGTGTACACTATATGCAAGACTTTTAGTCATAGAATAGTCAATCTGCCACAGCATTGTACAAGGGCAGTCAAGGCCAAGTGTTGTCTTGAGGTCTTGCAGGCTGATATGAGACCAAGGACAGGGAAGGAAGTCAGGAAGGGATGAGGTGGGAGGGGGAAGAAGTTACGAGGGAAAAAAGGTGCGGGAAAGGGAGGAGTGAGTGGAAAGAGGAGAGAGGGAAGTGGAGGTAGTAGGAAGGGGAGGGAGAGAAGGAAACGGAGGAGGTGGGGAGGGGGAAGAGTGGAGAGGAAAGGGGAAGGTGGAGGAGCAGAAGAAGAGGGAGAAGTGGAAGATAGAGAAAAGAGGAGAGGAGAGGGAAGAGAGAAGGGAGAGAGTGTGGAGAGCGGCAAGGAGAGGGGAAATATAGGAGGGGAAATGAGAGGTGCAGAAGTAGAGGAGACAGGGTGGTCACTTGCCCTCGTTATGTGGCTCGGTGACAAATTTTGTTTGATTGCAGTCCTATGAAGTGACTTTGGTTGTTTTACTACGTTAAAAGTGCTATATAAATGCAAGTTGTTGTTGTTTTTGTTGTTGTTGTTGAAGAAGAAGATGAGGGGGAGAAAATGGAGGAGAAAGGGTGAGTGGGGTTGGAAAAATACCTCAGTGAGAGGGAGTACTGCAACGCAGGGGGCTTCAAAACTCCTCAACGGTGGTGATGGGTGGGGGGTGGGGGGAGGGGGGTGGGTTCAGGCTCAATTTTTCAACTATTAAACTGGGCCTAAATTCATTACCGACCCAAATCAAGCACAATTCCAGTGACACGCAGCTATGGAACACTGGAACAGAGAGGCCACAGGACCATCCTAAATTCCCCCTTGGGCCTCATCTTAATAATGCAGATCGTCCTGGTGCAGCTTGTCTGTTGGGGTCTAACCAATATTGCCTGGCATAAGTAAGGTAAGTTCTGGTGGGGATGGGGAAGCGATCGAGAGAGGTGTGAAGGCAGACTGGCAAATACCCCAACAATTGTTTTATGGAACCAGGAGAAGCACTCCTGCTCCTTCCGACTCCACAAATAGCCCTTCCCTTTAAGTGTTGCGGCCTTTTTTTGAGCAGCCTCCAGCAGTCCCATTAAGGACCACTGGTTAGGCTGCTGAAGTCCCGGAAATACCAGTCAGTTCCTGCCCACCGCAAGTTCCGAGTTATCCAAAGGAATTTCACAATCGGGTCTGAAATGTGTGCAGGAGCCTCATTTCAATTTTGAAATGCAGTCGCCTAAAAGAGGCCTCGATGAATTTAATAGCGGCCCGAACACCTGTGCAGACCAAAGGCCGGATCCCTCACTGCTAAATTGATTATCGTTGCTCCCGTTTTTTGGCCTATAAAATGAGTGCAACAAATTTAGACCCCAAATTATTCTGATTTTTTTAACTATTTTTTAGAGATTTCTGAAGTCCTGATTTTTTTCACGTTGCTGAGATCTGATTTTAAAAATAATTAGATTCATCATAATTATAATGAATCTTTACAAATCATTTCCGGTACATACATTGGCTTTCATGCAGGGACATCAGTGTAGAGCCACCCAGTGGTCAAAGTGTGGAAATGTATTCAGATGAAGAATATCAATTTCAAATTGCAGTTATTTTGTTGTGGCAGTAACGTTATGTGACAATTGCCAACCCCTATTCACAATGTTATGATCAACCCCCTTCTTTAAAATATATAATAAATGTGTCTATTATATGACTATTAATTGTTTGTTTGTTCATCTTTTGTAAAATAAATTTGCTTGATCTTGCAAATTTAAAACAGGATCCAATGTGATGCTCTACCACTTCTGTGGCAGCTTAGGATAAGTCAAGTAGCAAAAAGCAACTGCCACTTAGGGCTTTCTGTTTCTTTCCCAGTTATATTACTGCAAGCTTATCTAGATCGCAAGGCAGGGATAAGCATTCTCAAAAGTATGGGGAGTTCAGACTTGTCCATGAGAGTGATCTAAGATATGAGAGTTGAAACCATCTAGAATAAGAAGGATAGAAAAGACCTGGAAATATAACAGCCAATGTTTTCTTTTGCTTAAGAGTACAGGGTGAAATGATGTAAATCAAGTTAAATGCACCATCGCATCACCTGCCCAGGATATTTTCATGACAAAAGTGATGTATGGCCTTTTGGTTTTTAAACCTTCCCACAGAAAGAAAGCACTTTTTCTTGAAGACAAGGAAGATTGAATTGACAGATAGTTTTGGAAACTCAAAGATCGTAGAAGCATTTTGGTCTTTTTTTGTGTCCAGGGTCAATAATTTTAGTTATTAAAAATGTGAAGTAATCAAAGGTTAGAATAACAATTAAAGTATTTATATGTGTGTTATGGAATAAGTGTCATATACTCACTTCATAAAGTGACCATCCTTTTGCTGAACTGTTGGGGCTAGAAATTCGTCTGCTTTGCGCCTCCCATTAGTGCCTGCGGGGGATGGTAACGGGGCACTAAGGGGTTACCGAGCGGGCTCAGCAAATTCAGCGACACCCGCGAACTTCCCTGGCGGTTTTGTGCTAGCGCTAAGACTTACCGCCTCAGTCTCTAGCGCCCTGTAGATCGTGACATCATCAAGTGTGCAGCGCCCCGTTACCACCCCGGATGTGAAATTCGCCCCCTGCTGCATCACCGGGTGTCAACAACGGCAGCAACAAGAGGCATTGTCACCTTGGCTGGCTGCTTGGGGTACGATAATTAAAGGCAGCGGTGGTCAGATAGGCTAAACTTTATTCTTCGCACCAGTCTGGTGCCTGCTGAAAGTTTTTGAAGCCTCATTGCTGCGAGTGATTGGTGCTGTAATGGAAGTTGCGCAGGTCCCCTAGCCCCACAGAACTAAGAAGAAGAATGTTGCAAACCATCATTGGCCCTTCCCTTTAAGCGAGGGAAGGAGCCTTTGTTGCAGGTAGCACTGCACTGCACATTCTTCAGCGCTCTGCCACTGCGGCCCCTCTCACACACTTTAGCGCCCTAAGAGAAGTGGTTAGCGCTTGATTTAGCGCTCCACTTCCCTCTTGGGGCGCTAAAACTGAATTTAGCGGGAGGTAAGAACGATTAGCGCCTGGTGCTAATTTTTCAACTTTTAAGGGGAAAAATTCAGTTGTTTGCACCTCCTGTTAGCGGCTTAAGAGGGTGCCAAGTGGGGTGCAAAGCAACTAGCGCCCGGGCGCAGCGATGTTTGCACCGCTCGCGAAATTAACTAGACATTTTGTGGCGGCGCTAAACACTACCGCCATGATTTCCTGCGCCGGCAGATCGTGACGTCAGTCGAGTGCGCAATGGCCCGTTAGTGCCCCGGACTGGAAATTGAGTGGCGCCCCCTGCCTTACCGCCTGCTGCTAGCAACGACAGGTTGAGGGGAGCGTTATGCTGTCAGAAAGGGACTAGGGGAGCGCTATTTAAAGGCGACCACTTCCTGCCTTTTTGTGTCGGTGACATTTTTGCACCACGCATTCTGAGAGAGAGAGAGAGACTTCTGGAGAGATTCAACGCTGTGTGAAGGAGTTTTGGGTACTGAGCAGCACTTTGCAGGTTGATTTTGATTTGATTTTCCTTGTATCGATTTAGAAGAGACTATGGGGTCTGCACTCTGAGCTCTTTCCCTGGTTCTCTCCATTGTTCTTTCCAGCAGATTTGATGTACAGGTCTCTCCAGGCTGAGATTCAGGCTGAGATTCAAGGCTGCAATGAGCAGGATGTGGATGGAGAGCAGGATCAACCTTCCCCTTTAAGATAAAAACAGAAAATGCAGGAGAAACTCAGCAGGTCAAGCAGCATCTGTGAAGAGAGAAACCGAGTTAATGCTTCAGGTCGATGACCATTCGTCAGAACTCCCCTTTAAGAATTGGACGGTGCCAGTGTGTCTGTGTTCCATTGCTGACTGACATCACATGAGCTTCGCCAGCACTGTGAGGTAGCGCCTCGCTCCTCGGCCTTAGCGCCTTAAGAGAGGTGTGTAGCACCTGATTTAGCGCTCCAATCACCTTCAGGGGCGATAAAAGCCAAGTTTGCTGTCGGAGGTGATAATTAGCGTCGGGCGCTAAACTTTGCGCACCGCCAATAATGGTGCCCCAAATGGGGCGATACCGAATTTTTCCCCCTTAAAGTTTTAGCGCCCCAAGCGGGGCTATACCGAATTTCTCCCCCTTGGCGTTAGAATTCAGTCTTCAGGTATAGTAATCAATAGTAATCAATGTGAAATAAATCTGTCCTTTGTAACTTTGCTCATTTCGCTGCTATAGCATTTAAAGTGGTCCCGACTTCATGAAAAAGTATTGGCAAACTTGTTAATTTTTTTTTTCTGGTGGGTTCAAGAGTTTCATATTATGTTTGATGTATTTATGTCATACTGAAGTGACACACTGATGCATTTCAGCACAATATGTGTTATTTCATCATGTGTTTGTAAACTTATGAAAAAGCTTTGCCAAATACTTTTGCATGAAAATGGTGCCTCTTTCAACCTCTAGTGAAGAGTAGTAATTCTTAATGATTTACCCATCCTAAAGCAAATGATTGGAGCCGATTAAAAAAACATAAATCTCACTTGTAATTCCAGCATATTTTACTAGTGGAAACAATTTCTCTCAAAACACAAGCTGGCTTCCAAATGTCATCACCAGCCTCTTAGACTAAGGTCTGCACATCTGTGGTATGTCAGGCCCCTGCTCCAAGTCTTCATCAGTAACTGAATGCTGAGAAACTAAAGCTGACTGAGGTATGACCTTAATTAACTGCTGAAAAGTTAATTAATTTTGACAAGTTATCAAAAATGATTGTGAGGCCAGCTGAATCTGAAAAATATGCTCATGGGTGCTCATTTGAACTGTCTTCTGAACAAGGATTCAAAGAATAAAACACATAAGTCTTCACTATGCAATTATTTCTCTGTTCAAAATTTGCCTTCAACTAAGACACAACATTACCATCAGTAATGCTCTTTAATCAACCAACAGAAGTCAGGGGAAGGCCCTACTTTTCAGTATTTGTCAAATGGTCAATAAGGCCACCAAATTGCGCTTCTTTGAGACTTAACTTTGCCTTTGGAGGATGCAAGTTTGGCTGCTCACAGAGCTGAAACTGAAACCAGAGATGTCTACACCTAGCACACAAGACCTAGAATATATTAATGTAAACCATTACTACATTCAGAGGAAATAGATGCATACTCACCTTTCTATCCAAAACTGAATGCTGGTTCCTCTACTCCTTCCAGATTAATTAGTCTAGTAAATGCCAAGGCAATCTACTTCTTTATTAGTCCACAAGAAAAACAGACACATATTTTCTACGTTACTAAAAAAAATCGGTACTTTTATTAAATTTAAAGAAAGCTATTTTTCTTAATCAGCAAAATTACCGCCTAGGTTTGTTGCCACTGCTCCAATTACAAACAGGAGTTGCACATCTACCACCTAACAAGATAGCAGGAAGGGAATGGCACCTCACTATGTTAGGGATACTTTGAACTGAATTTTTCTGCATTATTCCACTGGAAATTGGCAGAAAAAGGGGCAAATTTGGGCAACGAGGCCTGCCGCTAGCTCACTACCCTCACCTGAGGTTCCCATACCCTACCTCTGTGGGACCACTGCTGTAACACATTGTACAACAAAGATAAGGTAGTAGCACATCCCTCAGCACTCATCAGGAATATCAATGCTGAATCCTAAATATAGGCTAGTGTAACTGAAAGAATTGAAAGTTTGGTATAATATGACAACCCTTGTAACTGTAACCTGGCACTTTGATAACCTGTAGATTTGCATCAAATTACATTTTACTATTCATTCATTGCTAGTTGTTTGTTTAAAGGCAAACAATATTATTGATAGGTAATACTGTTCTTAAAGCATTTAAAAAAATCTTCATTTCTAACATTTGTTTAAAGAGCTAGGCTACGATAATGGATTTATTCTTTTTTGTCCTGTTTTAGACAACAAATAAACCATCCTTATTGACTGTGTAACCATGAGTACTGTTACTAGTGCAAGAAATGCACATAATGGCGGGAATTTTACCGGCGCTCAGAGTACTGGTTTGGAGGCAGGTCCGCTGTCAAAATCACAAAGACGGGTCGGTATCCCACTGTAAACTCGCCTCCTTGTAGGTCTCCCAAGTGTCAGGTCTGTCATCCCTGACACCAAGTGCCGGGTCAGCCAATTTAGATAGTTAAAAGCTTGTTAAAAGGTAGTTAAGAACCATTTTCCATGTACTTACCATTTTACCAGTTTTTTAACGAGGTTTCCGGAGACCGGGTATCACGGCAGTTAAGGAGGTCGGGTGTTGTGTCAGCATGGAATGATTTACAAACCTGACAGTTGCAAATGGTCTATAAAAGCTCCCATTTCATAGGTCTTCACCTTCCAAGATTAGAAGCTCTTGCTTACTGCATTTGGAAGACAGATTGAGCATTATGCAGGTTGCAAATGTTTGGAGCAAACTCTCTATCCAGTGTCACCTCATTGGAACAACCTCTCTCACCATTGACAGATTGCTTCTGTCATCTCAACCTCACCTGCCATTTATTCCATCAGCATCGGTGCGCTTGAAAAAATCTCACCTTGGTCCTCAGAATCCCACCACGATCAGCCCCAGCACCAGCATCACCGAGCACACCAGCAGCACCAACAACAACACCAGCTTTCTCCGCAATCAACTGATGCTGCACAGGACAGAGGGCATCATCATCCATGCACTTTGTTGTGCGGGATGCCAGCAATGGCCTCACCATGTCCAGATTTACTTCACTTAACACTGTACAACTTGGCTGCCACATGATGTGCCAGGTTGGCACTACCCCACACTAGCACCATAAAGCATCCTTACAATGTCCAAGCCATTCCTTTCACACTCATCACCATTGGTGTGGGGGAACTCACTAAAACACTTCCAAAGGTACACACAAATCTGGCCAAGAAGACAAAGGGCTCGATTTTGCCAGTGTGGGCGGGCTGGGGCGTGTCAGGTGATTTTCCTGTCAGGACCCCGACTCCGATTTGATGTGGGAAAAAAGTGCGATTTTCCCCTAATTGGGCACTTGATTTCCAGCGTGTGGGAACCCCTGGCCCAATTAGCCTTTTCATCCTGAAAGTTGCCTCCGATGATGTCATCAGTGCTGCTGGTTTTAAGGCCTGCAAGCAGCCTTGCTTCTTCTGGAGACTGGAAATGCTTTGGACATTGCATGAAGGACTTCATTTACCGACCATGTCCACCAGCAAGCAAAAGTGCGCACCTCGCTTTGATGAGCCCTCCCTCCAAGCTCTGGTGCAGGGAGCAAGATCTAATAAGGAGGTGCTCTTCCCTTCTTCAGGGAGAAAAAAGCCACCCCAGCAGACTAAAGCTGTGTGGCTGCAAGTGGCCCAGGAGGTCAACTCCATCTCTATGTGCCGCAGAACCTGGGTGCAGTGCAGGAAGAGGTTTCATGACTTTCTCCGCACAGGAAAAGTGAGTATGCCTTTCCGATCACCCTCAATCTGATCCCCATCGCCTCTCCTCACCAGCACTCTGCTTTGCCAACCTCTTCCTCCACATCCCACTTGACACTTACATCCCTGCACCCTTACCCATTCCCTCTCTCTCTATGGTCACATTCACTTAACTATTCGACCATGCAGCCCTCACACTCTCTATCACTGTGATGCAATGACAACTTACAACACACAGGGAGGGCCCTTTGTCTCCTTCTAAGCATCTATGCTATGGAATCTATACACTCACTCCTTCATTCTCACTCAAACTCCACTTGTGTCCCTCACTGCAGGAAAAGAGAGCCCACAATAAGAGGGAAAGAACGAGGACAGGAGGAGGGTTGTTCAGAATAGAATGACATCTCTTGAGGAGCGGTGGTCAGCTATTGAGCAGAGAAACCAGACCTTCATGGAAGTCCTCTGGAGTAGGACATCCAGTGCAGAAACGGGTCCTCATGGCCCCCCTGAAGCCACTTGCTAGCGCTGAAGTGGGGCTGACCCATGAGAGGGATGTTGATGGCAGACAACAAGGAAGTGGGGGCTCCTCTCCAAGCGCTCACACGACCATGCCACTGCAAAGCCCTCGGTCAGAGTCCCACCAGAGTCCTCACCCAACTGATATGGGCGTCTCATTCCCTGCATAGCCGCAGGAGCAGCAGACTGTTGCCGAGCCCTCACAGGTTCACAACCCCAGAGGACGGCTGCCAAAGGTGTCGAGACAGGAGCAGCAAAAAAGTGAGCAAGGGGCCTCCACATCTGCTGAAGCCACAGGGGAAGCACCACGTAGGAGCATGCGTAAGAGGAAGATAATGTACAAGTAGTCACAAGGGTAGTCACTTGGGTGTTATGTTGTGTTTATTTTTGAAATGCCACCGTTGCTTGTTGTTATAAAAAATTCTGATGCTAAGCTGTTGAAGTTGTGGCCTGTGTCATTTCGCAAATGGGACTTCCACATTGAGGGCTTAGGGTGACTTGCAATTGTCATTATGGTGGTCAGAGTGATAGGAATCCACAGGTTCTTGTCCATTGTCGATGCTCTGGTAAGAAGGTGCGAGGCAAAAGTGCTTGATTGTACAGGCTAAGCAAATGTGACCAACATGAGTGCATTCCTTGCATCCCGGGCAGCAATATGGTCGTGCTCTGGCACCTTCTGGCCTCTGCATCTTCAGGTGGGTGAGCAGCAGCTTGGCGCTCCTGTTGTTGCTGCTGCAGTTGGTGCTGCTGTTGTTCATGGTTCTGCTGCTGCCGCGGCTGGTCTTCATCCGAATCTGCTGACCAGGAGGAAAGGAATTAAATGGTCGCCATGCTTCTGGTATATGCCTCAGTTGAGGAAGCCCTTAGTCAAGGTGGGGAGAGGGGTTTCCCAGGAGGTCACACTGGAGATGAGTGTCAGGCTCCAAACTTCCACAACACTGAGTATGCCTGCTAAAAGTTCAAGATCTGCCACCTGTAAATGATCATTGGTGAAAACTCTTTTGTAATGGTGGAGCTGCAGCTGTTCATAAGCAATCCACTAGTGAGGCCACCAGCATTACCTGGCGTGTTCCAGAGGAAGCGTGTAGGATGGGAGAAATGTGTTAAAATCGGAAAGGCCTCTCAAAATGGGATTATAGAGGCAATTAAGTGGTTAAGGGCCTTAAGGGCCTATCCCGCCTTTTGGAGGCGGGATGGAAAGTGGGTCAGAAAACACGCATTTGGGAAAATTGCTCGGAGACGGGATGGGGCCCGCCCACCAGTTTTGGCTATTTTAGCAACTCACACGCCTCCAAACACGCCTCCAATCACGCCTCCTCGGGCCTGGGAAAATCGAGCCCAAAGTGTTGAAAATAAAGGCTTCAATGCTTGATAACACATTAACAGAAAGTTTACACGAACATTGACTAAAGCACACAAGTGCCTACCCTTGTGTGTTGTTAGTTTGAATGATTGGACAAGGATGTGGGTGAGTGTGAGGGGTGGCTAGTGAGATGGGGAAGTGATAACGTATATAGAGAGGGATGGGTGGAGGTGCAAGGTAAGTTGGTGTGAGTAAGGATGCGCAGGAGTAGGGCAGGGAAGGCAGAGTGATGGGGATATGATGAGAGGCACAGCAGTATGAAGTTGAGTGTGGCTTTGTACCAACGTTTCCTGATCTACTGAGATCATTGAAAGGTTTGTGCCACTGCAGCCAGGTCCTCCTGACGATATCCCTGCTTGTGCCCTCCTGTGCAATGTGCAACCAGGCTGCATTGGTCTCCTGGGGAGGTCTCTTCCACCCGTGGGAAGGGAAGAGAACCTCCCTGCGTGCTGTGACTCCCTCCATAAGCATATGGAGGGAGTCATGGTAGAGCCTGGGTGCAGACGTGCACCTTTGTACAGTGCTTGTCAGTGTTTGCAGCACCTCAATGCTGTAGAACACTGACAGCACAACTGTCAAAAACAATGTGGACATGGCCTCTTTAAGGAAACCGGCTGATATCATCATACCCGCTTCCTATTAATTGGCCGGGAAACGCACTGGGCGGGCTTAACAAGCCCTATCAACGGAAAATCATGTTGGAGGCCAGGATCGAGACAGATGCGGGGTCCCCACACGCCACGGACCCGCCGAGGTTGGAAAATCCAGCCCAATTACTTTGCAGTAATCAATTGGATTTACAATGCTTCTGGAGTCCCACTTGAAATGCTAATCTAACTGTCTTTCAGATGCTGACTGATCTGCC
Organism: Somniosus microcephalus; assembly: GCF_052327205.1. Classification (NCBI taxonomy): domain Eukaryota; kingdom Metazoa; phylum Chordata; class Chondrichthyes; order Squaliformes; family Somniosidae; genus Somniosus; species Somniosus microcephalus. Next base: position 119,746,699 of record NC_140995.1, read on the forward strand.
ATACATTTGCAGCATTTTGGGTTTTATCTGTGTTTTACTGAAGAAGGAAGAACCCCAAATTTGGCTTTATATCTTCAAAGAATCAAAATAATTTTATTAATTATAAGACTGTTCAATCATAGTCAGTGACCTTAATATCATCAGGAAGCTTGAAGTACTCGTGATTTTACATGTCACATTCTAAAATAAAAGATGTCTTCCACGGAATAAGATATAACAGATCATTTCATGAGCAGATCATGGATATCAGATTCTAAAGAATCCTGACCCAGTGATTGAGACCGGTGCCATAAATTAGTGATACTAGCGAAACATAAATAGAACAAAAATAACTTCATTGTACGGTTTATGCCAGGCCATAGAGAGGTGGTTAAATAAGTCATCCGTGTTAACCACAAACCATAAATTTTAAAGCAATTTGTATGCTAAGAAAGAATTTAAAAAGATTAAGAATTCTGTAATCCATTTCCTAGGCAACTTTGCAATAAATTACAGATAGGAGGTTACTATCTTGCATTGCAAGTCATTTTCACTACAGCAGGATGCAGGAGCTAGGCCTGTGATTCTGTAGGAAACTAAATTTACTCTTAAAAACAACAGTTGAGCTGTGAGAGGCCTTCTCTGTGTGGCCCCACAAATGGGAATTAATTGAGCGGGGCTAAATCAAATATTATCTTAAGAAACTTTAAGCACCATCTGTCAGGAACTCTAGAATCTTCAGAAAACAGTGATTTAAAAAAAATTATTATTTTTAATCAGGAGGAAGATGCCCTGCTACTTTAATAAGAACACTCTATGTAGGAGTACTGTTGCTGCTGCACTATGAAACTTCTCAGATGCCAATTGAAGCCAAATGGTTATTTATTTGAATAATATAGCCCTCATGTTGAGCATTTCATCCACTATCAAAGCTGCCTGATCTCCATATATTTTGCCTTCATTAACCTTTGGGTTGCCAGTTACATCAGGGAATTAGTGCTAGTGCTGTTCAAGTTTTCAGCTCACACGATGTGATGATAAAACTCTAATATTACAGTAATAAAGCTACTCAATATCAGGCATAGTTTATTACTATACTTTTAACCCTCCAATACAAAAATAAACACTTAAAGCACAGTAACAGTATCTATATACTGTATATGTCTATAACAGTATCTATATACTGTATATGTCTATAACAGTATCTATATACTGTATACTATATGTCTCTCTGTCTGTCTCTCTGTCTGTCTGTCTCTCTGTCTGTCCGGCTATACAATCAAAAGTTATAGAGCGTACCTACACAGATGTAATATCAAAAGAAAGCTTATCATTAGGGGACTCTCATATGTGTATTTACTTTTTGGTCGGACAAAAATTGTGTCGACGGTATCCAAAAAACGTTCAAAATTCCGCTCATTATCCGCTCATTAGCATCGGGTGACGTGAAGGTTGACCAATCGTACAGTCGAGCGACCCGACGGTTGACCAATCGCTGCGTCACGGGGGCGGGTTCATTGCGTGTGCGGGCAGGCCATCCTAGAGTCGAGTGACGTGACGATTGACCAATCCTACAGTTCAGTGACCTGACGGTTGACCAATTGGTGCGTGTGTGGGTGGGCCTAATGCTTCTGAGTTGAGGTGAGTGGCCGCCATCTTGATTCCAAACTCTTCATTTCTTTTTCCCACTTTCTGCGTGTTTCTTTTCAAGTCTAGATTTCCAGCAAAAAAAAAGTTGCTTTTAAAACACAAAGGGCTAAAAATTCAGTTTGGGGCGCCAAGCTCTGCTCTGGGCGCCGGAATTACCGCTGCGCGCGGAGCCACTTGTGCCATCGGATATTCAGTTTCTGCGCCTCAAATGGAAGCCGGCCGCTAAACGAGGCTTCCCGCGCCCGCTTGGGGCGCTGAAACTGAATATCGGCGCGCAAGTGCTGCAGCGCCACCCGCTGCAGCACGGCAGGCTGCGGTACTGCAGGCCTTCCTCCCACTGTTAAGGGGGAGGTGCCTGCAACAGCGCAATCCCCGCTCGCGAGTGCCGGCAATGAGCCCGGCACCAAGGAGAAGTGCCGGGCTCTCGGGATACAGCCGGCAATGCCGCGGGGGGGGGGGGGGGGTGTAGGAGGCCGGGGACGG